>NC_079555.1:5038552-5340394 GCF_015846415.1 Triplophysa dalaica
GAGGGAATGAAATGAGGAAGGTTAAAACACAGTTTAACTCCAAACTGATATCCAAAAACAGACTTTTCCTTAGCTTGAAGGAATATTGTGTACACTCGAGTTCACATCATGCTCTCGCTCTCTTTCAGTTTCTACAAAAGGCAAGAAGGCCAGGCCTGAAACTGGAGAGGCCCTGAAGACAGCGTCACTATACGGGTTTGGTGAGTGAATTCACTGCATAAACTAAAAACTGGTCTTATAGGGCTTATAAATCACTAAACCTTTATCAGACTAGATCTTTCAGCCAATAATATGAAATGTAGATGTGAACACTTTTATGGTCCAATGGTTGCAATAACATAAACAACTAAACTAAAATGGCAGGTTTACACAAGTGACAAATGTAGTTCAACATTCTACAATATATCTCTCTAACAATTCACTAACATTATTTTACGTAAGATTTCATTCAGTTTTTAGTGTTAATTTTAATATATTAATGATATCCTCATAAAACCCGACTGGGATTTATGCTCAAAGTGAGATGATCCAGATATGTGCTGAACTGTACAGAAAAATGAAGAACCAAATGCAATCTGGACATTCATGGACACCTTCTGTCAGTCTGTCAGATTGACTATAACCACACATTCTCAAAAATAAAGGTACTTCTATCCTCCATAAAGAACCTTTAACATCCATCCTGTGACAAAAAGATCTTTAGGGAACCAAAATGGCACTTCTATGCCATCACTGCACTTAATTCCTTGAATGGATAGTTCACCCCAAAAAAAACTCACCCTCGAGTTGTTCCAAATCTTGTAAATGTCTTTGTTCTGATGAACACAGAGAAAGATATTTGGAAGAATGCTTGTAACCAAACAGTTCTTGGCAACCATTGACTACCATAGTAGGAAAAATGACAATGGTTGTAAAAAGTGCCAGGACGGTTTGCTTTCCTACATTCTTCAAAATATCTTCTTTTGTGTTCAATAGAACAAAGAAATCTACAATTGAAATTTTCCTACTCTAGTAGACAATGGTGGCCAAGAACTGTTTGGTTTTAAACATTCTTCCAAATATCTTTCTCTGTGTTCTTCAGAACAAAGAAATTACAACAGATTAGGAACAAATTGGGGGTGAGTATATGTTGACATTAACTTCATTTTTGGGTGAATTCATATGAATGTTAAGGAATGTAAATGTAATTCATGGGCCACATTTTAACATGTAAACTACAATACTAAGCAGCCTAAGGGTACAGTATGGAAAAACAAGCCAAACAAAGATTGATGAATGAAATATCAGTATACATCTGTAGTGAATGGGACATGGTTGAATGGGAAGTTTAAAAGTGGCTGCCTGCTATTGTGTGAGGTCTCTAAAACAAACCCCACGCTTTCACCGCCTCACAGGGCTCCATTCACACAGCTCTTTAAAAACTAAAATAAGGCCTCTTATCTTTGAGTGTCACTTTAAGCAAGTGCTCTACAAAACAAATGCAAAGGAAACAAGTGTTGTCAGAAAATGAGACCTAATTTTTAATTCAAAATGCTTGTTATGTCAGGAAAGTTCAACGTCATTTCTAGCAGGTAAAAAAATGTCAAACAAGACAAGCGCAAGTCCAAAACTAATCGAAATAGCTCAACATAATTTCAGCCGTTTCATTGAACTTTATGGTTAAGTATGTGCTTTGGAATCTCATAAAACAACAAGAGTCTTGATCTGTACTTGTTTTGATTAAATTCATGATGCAAGAAAGCTGTTCACAAAAAACAAATAAAAAAACAGAATCCAAGACAAAACACAAGCTGTCGGCTGCAAATACTGCTAAGCGCAACAGACAGACAAATAGAATAAAGCACCTGCTTCCCTTCATGGCAGATAAACACACATCAGCTTCACTTTTTTGACAATTTGCTGCCTGAAGTCACAAGATTCTGCGATTGTAGCGATAGCTAAAAAAGTAACGAGAGAAATTCTGGATTTCTTTTAAAGCAATTCCATAAAATAAGAACAACTGGTCTAGGAGACTGTGGAAAACTACATTGTTAAAAGGGGTTTTACCCCTAAAACAAGAACAGAGGCCAAATATCTTGCATATGTCTTTTGACAATATAGGGCATAAACAGAATTAGATATTAGAAGCTTCTCTATGCTGAAAACAAATTGCATTTCTGTTCAAATAAATTAACGTGAAACAAGATAGGATGTACCCTTAATAAAATTACGAAAATCCAATTCTTATTTTTTTTAACCAGACCTGATAAGGTGAGAAATCATCTCTTCTATATTCGTTGGAGGTTTTGTCCAAACCAGCCGTGAGGCCCAAAACTAAAACGCTTATAATCAACATCACTAAACTGACCGTGGCTGCCAGTTGATGCTTTACACAGTAAAAGCCAAACCAGCATCCTCCAAACGCACACACAAACTCTCCATCTACAATCGGCAAGGGTTCCACATCAAAGAGCTTTGGATCCAAAAGTCCAAGTTCCAAAAGTTTCTCAATGGGACTTTGTTTGCTCATCCAGCCTTAGGATCCAGCTCCTGTGGCTTTTGATGGGCCCGGCATATTGATCTGTCCCCAGCCCTAGAAGACATGAATAATGAATGCGCTCATTGTCGTCCCAAACAGATTCGATTTCACTTGTAAAAGAGGCAACACTTGTTATTAGCCCCGGGTTTTGCACAAAGCGAACAAAAAAGGAAAATAAAACAACGCTCCTCTGGAAGCTCTGGCACCCTGTTTTTGACAGTGGATTTAATTTACAGTAATATTAATAAGAGCTACAAGTTTATCAAAGACCCCCAGTGCTCTTATCCCTAACCAATCAGCATCCTTTGACTCATCGGTTGCCATTGGTGATGAAACAACAAGGTTTCTTAAAAACTGGCACTGATTTGGAAACCTTGAGCTGCTTATGATGTACCTAATTAATAAGTGCTTGTTTCATAGTGAATCTTCTCCCCATTCTGACAGCTTAACAGGTCAAGCAAACATCTGCCATCTTTATCATACATGGGGAATGACAAAGCCACATGCAGGCTGGTCAAACGCATGCGTGCAGAAATCCACGGCATTACAGGTTGTGTTTGCGGAGGCATTTTTGGGTTGTGTTTGCAAAATCCCCAGAAAAGCCATAGTAACCACCCAGTATACCCTAGCAACAGCATACCATCCTGCTAATACTCACAAAGAGCACCTTAGCAATGCCCTGACAGTGACCCACAACGTCCTTGCATCTTAAAGGTGAGTTTTGTAGGTGCAAGCCTCACTCACATACTGTATTATTCAGACCTGAATTCCTACACTGTAATAAATTCGGGACAGAAATACCCTGCTTTCAAGATTAAATTCTACACACAAAGCATACTAGCAGGCTTTCTTTTAGATGCCATTCTAAACCTTTAGGCGTGTGTGACATCAAACTATGCCAAGGCAAGCTGTCACTGTGGAACAAGCAGAGATGTAGACAGGTCCTTGAGATAGGCTGGGATTTGGGGTAAGATGACAAAGATGGAAGTGTACACACACACACCTCTCAGACCCGGACTGGGTAAAAAGAAATCAGGGCTTATTTGTTGATTTACACCCTTACTGACTCCACCCACAATCCATTACTGGGTATTTGAAATCTGAATGAGATTAGCACTTTTCATTCAGACCTGTGCAATGCGTCTGGTATTTTTCCGCATCAATTAAAAAAAAAACGTCTGACCTAAATCACATTGCCAAGATGAAGCTTGCAATTAGACAGCAATTTCATAATGCTGTCAAACAAAAACACCTGTGAGCTCCCAGGTGATAGAAGCATTTGAGGCACTAAGCTTTAGTAATTTTATTGCATATAAACATTCATTGACTGATATCATTACCTTACACTTCATGAAGAAATGAAGAGAATCCCAACATGGACTTAAACCCATTACAAATCTACAGGATAATGCGGTTTTATTTCCTATAATCCTTCACCACTCCTGAGGAATGGTGTTAGTGTTCTCGTCATACTCCTTAATGTTATCAGGGGTTAGATATATTCTCGAATAACAAGAAGACGGTTTAGTCTCCGCTTGGAGCGGAGTAAAGAAGCGAAAGAACTTACAAAATCGAAAGGCTCTGAATATGACAGCTCATTGCTGAATAAATTGACACAACAGACTGGTACGGTTGGAAAGTCAGTGACTTTTCACAAACAGATTTGATAGATCTGAAATACCAAATGTCTTGACAACATGGTCTTAACATGAGTATGGAGTTTTGAAATGTGGATTAACCTAATGCTGTTATGCCACATGTATCGCAATACATGAAGAGTAATGATTAACAACAAAGTTCCTTTCATTTACAAACACACTAGAGACCACACAGGGTATAAAAGAAAAGACGACAGCATATAAAAAGTATTTCACATCATTTCACTTGTGAAACATGTGCCCTACTGCAATGCTATTTTCGGGCCATCAACACTTACACTTGACTCAATAAGCAACTAATGAATTATTTCCAGCTTGAATAAATGGGTGATGAGATAACACACATACTGTACATTAGCAGTCGGGTTTATACTGCCAACTCATCTATGAAAACGCTCTTGAACGTGTCATCCACAGACTTTAACATTCTTTAAAAACGATGAAGAAACTTAAGCCTGTATCTTACATTTGCATCTAGGACAACACTGCGATGCACAAATTAATAAAACAAAAAATCTAAAATGTCCCTATAATCACTGAAAGATGTTTTTTCTGAAGCCTAGTTTCTCGTTTTTTTCTGTTTACAGAAAGCTCTTTGATCCACCAGTCTACAAGAAGACTGGGTGACATAAAAAGCCTAGAACAGTTAGTCTTTAAACTCGTAAAACGAGTCATAATTAAACCATTAATCTGATTTAAAATGGTATTAATCCCCTACAATTGTTTGGAAAAAGTTTGCGTGGGTTCTAATACAATACAGCTGAGTCAATGATCTGGACTGGGGATAATCTACGGCCATTCAATAACAAGTAACGGACAAGAAACGTGTCTTTGGATAAAAATGTTCAAATTTAAAAATCATATGAGAATGACCCGATTAAAAATCTCACTAAATCACAAGATTTACCTCATCTATTTAAGAGTTAAAGATGTCTTTATGGATTTTTTTTATCAAACACCTGGAAAACAAAGAATGGCGTCATAAGAAAACTCTTTGGTTGCTGTTTTTGGGTCTGGCTGGTTGATTATTCAAACCCATTAACTTTCAAAAGGAATTTGTTGCGGTCAAATGTCATTTATTTAATCAAACTACACTAGTCTATGTGCAAATTCACCTGTCACTGATTCAATCTAAAACCAAACATAGCATACCACTTGAAACAAAACCAAAACAATGTCTTTATGACTGTGAATTATTATAACCTGTCAACAAAAAAGCATTAAACCATCAGAATAATTGTCTTCAAAACTTAAAACTCGCTTTCATAAGCCAAATTCCTGTCACCTACAGAATAAACCCATTTATCTTCGGCAGCAAACTGAAATGAAAATGAAGTCTATGACATCACTTACCTGCAGCAGGTGAATCAGCGATCACCATGGAGACGAACATCATCATCGTCATCAGCCTGACCGGCTGCACGCGCGCGGTGACCTGTCCCTCCATCATCAGACCATCCATTTAGAAACGCACATGTTTTTGTCCGAGGTTATCCGAGGATACACAATTCGCGATTTTGACTGGTCACCGCGAGCTGCAGGTGAACCAAAAAAACTGTTAATTAGGTCATTTTTAACCACTATAGCCCAGTCGAGAATTTAATAAAATACTGAACGAATAAAGCGTTGCATCGGACTTAAAACAGAAATGCAAAATACAGCTGTGCGTTCTTTTACCACAAAAACGTACTGTCATACTTAACTGTCTCGCGCCGACTGCGAGTGACACTAAAGTGCTCGTGCGGCGCGCGATCGGCACAGTTTCTTTGTTCCCTTACCGTGCATATGAGCTCAGCTTTAAACTGCAACATCCCAACGCGTTGTACTAATGTGCTGCTACTTAAGCACTAAACCTCAACATTCACCGATTTTGCATCCCTTGGGGTCATTGCATTCTCGGGGTTGTGAACTCTTAGAGTGCTGCTCCAGTTACACAGCAGTGTGATAGCACGCGGATTAGTCTTCTGGTCGAGATTTACACTCGATTGATTATCTATCGTGACGGTTACGAGCGGAAAAACTCCTTCATCTTTTTCATTTGACGTGTTATTGGTGCTAGCTCGGCTAGTCAAGCCGGACTTGAGGAATTAACTCAGATGTTGCGTTATGGTTGAAGCTGGTTGAAATATAACGGGATCGTTTTGACCGAAACGAGTGCTGATGAATGTAACGTTATTTAACTTAAATGTGAGAGATTTGAGTTTCAAACGACACGTCAACTGTTAATTCCTCAACTTTATCTCAAAGCTGAGGCGGATAGATTACGGCTCATATGATCGCAAAGAAAGACTTGAGCGCATGCACGGACCCGAAAAGCAAAGTCCTTACCTTAAAACCCGACGGTTATAGGGTCGATAGCTAATTTCACATCAGCATTAGACCTTCTGATTTCCATGACTGCATGACACGATGTGTAATTGTTCATGAGAAGTGTCTTGATCCTGCCCGGTCAGTCTAAACATCACTTTCTTCGCAGCAAACACGGATCTATCCTCGGGATTTTACTAAGCCCGCCTCTGGATAGCAGGGCGGCCATCCATTGGCTCTCGGCGCTGTCTGTCAGGGATATGGGTTAGGTTGACGCTTTGATTGGCGTCTGCGGTTCCACTTGCACAAGTATTTAACTGTTCATCAATGCCTACATGAACTGCTATAATGTATCGCGGCTACTCGACAGGTGGCAACTTTTGAGCTTAATGGTAACAAATCATTTTACATTTGTGAACAAACTTGTTCCTCATTAGGCCTACGTGTTTAACTAAACTAGTAATGGACACCGCCTGACCGTATGAGTTTCACGTTGACTTGTTTAAAATCAATCGTATTGCCTTGCAATGGTTTTAATTATTACAACAGTTGAGATAATTAAATAATGTAGAATAGAAGTGAGTTTTTTAAGTCACAGTGCATTCTGGTGGCCATTGAGTGCAACGTCTATCGGATGACGACATACTCAATGACGTAATCATTCTGACTTATAAGCGTTTTTTATGAATGCCATGAACGCGAACAATACAACGAGTAACATTAATTCAAAGTATGACAAGAAAGCAAAAATATGCTACAATAATCAAGAAAGGAGTTCAACTTTATGTAGAAGTATCGTGCTTGCAATGTTTTAAGCGCTCATCAGTGTTTGGTAAGTTACTCTGAAAAAGTAATTAATTACTAGTTACTCATTACATATTCAATAGTGTAATTAGATTACTGTCCAAATTACTCTGTCCAAAAAGTATTTAGTTACTCATCACTAATTACTTTCTATATCCTACATCAACCTTGATTAGTTAAGTGATTCAAGAATATACATGAAACGGCTTATTGAATTCATTCAAATAATATTATTAACTGACCAAAGTATTACAAATGTGAGAATTATACATTAAAGCACAGATTTTAAAGTAAGACTTTGAATTTTGAAGTCAATAACGCTATTGCACACACATATATTTCACAAAGTATTTAGTTTAATTACATCAAAAGTAACTGTATTTAAATTACAGAAAACATACGAGTAATCCCTTACTTTACTTTTTCAAGGGAAAAGTAATTGAATTACAGAAACTAATTACTTAGTAACTAGTTACACCCAACACTGGCGCTCATTGCCTTTTTACTTGTGAGGTTTTGTAAAACAGTAGACTAAATACAACAGAATGCTGTGAACGGACACGTGATGTGGTATAGGAAGATCACACTTTTTACTTCATACTGTACGAATATTTCTGACAGTGGGAAATATTTTGTCTTTGACACACAGTATATTTGAAAAAACAGATAATTTAACATATGTTGACAGAGGGTCCACGCTTAACAAGGTATGTTGTCACAATGGAAACCATTTGTTTGACAACAATTTGAGAAGGACACTCAAATCTGACCTTAAATTTATTTTTAACCTTTTAGTTAAAATACACCTTTATTATATACAGTAATTCAACCTGGTCTCAAATTCATTTTCCTTCCTTTTCCCATTCGGCAGACGGTTTTATCCGAAGCGACTTCACATTTTTATCACTGTGCGTTCTCTGGGGTCCAAACCCATGACCTTTAAATTGCTTAAGTAATGCTCCACCAGTTGAGCTACAGGACCTTCTCTCCTGGGGACAACAATGTTAGGCTGTTTTGTTAAAATAAAGATTCAGTAACCATAAGGAAGCAGTGTTCTCTCGACTAAAGTCATAGAAAATAACCGAAAAACAAACAGTCGAGACCAATGCAATGTGACTTAACAGTTTATTGTAAATCAAAGACAAAGTGTGATTACATTTCTACACATATACAATATGCATATGTGAGCATACAAATTTCCTTTAATAACTCGATTCACCTTGGAGACCGAAAAATGATCAAAAGTAACAGTGAATAACAAGCTATAACATAGTTCACCACGACGCAAGCCCCTTCACATCCTACAGTTAGTAAATAGAACGATTAAAATAACTATATTCTTCTATAACCCCCGTGTTTGTTAAAAATCATCCATGAATTTACACTGCTATCATTAGTTGTTGAAGCCTAATAAAATTCACTTTTTCTACAACGAAAATGATTAAGAGAAGCACACAACATTTGTAATGGTAACACAAGCGCCTAGTAGCGAGTACTCAGTTTTGAGGAATTAAATCATTCTTATTGTTGTCATTATTATATTCATTGTAACATTCTATAAAGCCAGTAAAATATCCATTCTCATAGCATACTTAATAATGAAAGCCTAAGGTACAGGGTACATATAATGCTACAAATAATGAGACATCACACTTCTTCAAATCCCCAATAAACAAAGCAAAATGATAATAATAATAAAAAAATGACAATAAAAAATAAGTATACCTGGAAATACTGCAGCACAAAACAGCTTTGACAACAACTAATGTGATACACACTACTGAGAAACCATACAGCAATTGATAAAATTAGGGTCAGGGGGTCGGATGCGTTCTTAGGTCTTGAAACATTGTAGAAAAATATTTATTTTTTCTTTTTTTACATTTTACTGTGAATGTTTGATGCTGTGCAAGTAGAAAACTGTTCATGTTTCGATGGCTGCACACACGGCTACAGTGTTTTCACGGCTACTTGACAGGTTACTGTGGCAACTTTTGTGATCCATGAAATTTCGGTCAGTGTGGAACTGACAGCTTTACATCTTTCACAAAGAAGTTCATTCACTGGTGTTTGTTTTCGGTTTTCTAAAAAGAAAGTTTTTACTTGGATAGAATACGGATGCTTAAAACTGGATGTCAATCCATTTAACATTTTCCTGACAGGGACTCTGCTGTACATGAATCTAAAAATGAGATGACTAATGAGCGTTATGGGCGTGAAGATTGTTTACCTTTTTTGGTTCTAAAACAATGCATGGAGAATGGCCATACTGTCATATTTGGCCTCTTAGCACATTCATACACAAGATCAATGGTGTGTTTTTTAACAAGCATATGACACGCTTAAAACACAAAAGTTTGACAATTGTGAAGTACAGTGGCCACTTCACTGAACACGATGGCAAAGAACAAACACTGATCCTTTGTTTTGAGTTAATTCATTGTTGTGTGCTTAAAAATATTCTTGGGCTGATTATGGCGATTTGGGAACCATCATCCAGGCATTACCAGGCAATGTTTTTTGGAATGTTTTTAACACTTATGATGCCGGGTTCCACAGCTTTTCATGAGGCTGAAGGTTGGACATTATGTATGTTTAATTGTAGGCTGTGTTTTTTAAACCAAAATATGTTCCCCCTCCAAAAAACAACAACAACAATACAGCACATCCACAGTTCCTTAAAGCTTCATGTTCATGGAGATGGTGGCAGTGTTTTGACATTAAAATCACGTGAATAAGATTGTTCACATAATATCAGTTTACATAAAAATAAAGGGTTAATTGATTGGTTCAATTTTCATCACACATTCGTAACATAAAATGACGGTCTACTGTACTTTGCTGTTAACAGTTCATCCTCAAGAAAAGCAAACATGTTACATCACAATGTTCTGACTTTTCTCTGTGATAATTTGAATTAAACCACATTGAAATGTACAATAAGTAAAATTCAAAATGGAGCAATGATTAAAAAGAAGTGTTGTTTTAGAGGGACTTATTGCATTTCTGTGACATTTCTGTCACTTGCAAAATTGACAAATCCCAGCAATAACAAACAAAGTAATGATAACAGAAATGAGATCTTTTAGTCCTAATTTTACATTCGTTTATAGTGGCTCGTTTATAAAAGTGTTAATAAAAGTAAATAATCAGATTCAATTAATTCATGTATCTCTGTGATTCTAAAATATTTTGTTAGAACAAAAACGGTAAAGCTTACAAACTGTTACAATTTAAAGCTGCAGTGTGTAAATTCTGTGCCACTAGGATCATCAAATGGAACTGCAAAAAAGAAATAATTTTTACAAAACATGTTTAAAAAAAATCTTCCTCCATTGATCGGACAAACAGACATGTCAGGCGACCCATCCAAATTGATTGAAAGCGCCACAGTGTTCATATTCCCACAAATCACAAATTCAGTTTCTGCATATTAAGCAAGAGAAAGTTATTTAACATTGGAAATATATACAAAGCAGCTTTAAAAAGCATATACTGTATATGGCATTAAAAAAGCCTTCCTAAAATAATCCATCCATCTGTCCCAATTAGAGATCTGGACATTTTCGTTTTGTACCACTGACAAAATGTACAAACATATTATGTTTGCATATTTGTGGTTTTGGAGAAATTCTTGTTGTTTTATTTCTGCACATGCAATTTACAAACAGGATCTCTTCTAGACTGATTTTGTTGTCCAAATTTCAGTGAAACGTCCTGTCCTACTACACCCAGGGATAAAGTATGTGCATCAATGTCATGAGTATCTTTGGTGGGAGGAACAAAAAGTACTTTAATGCCAGCGGAGCCCTGATTTGGTTGTATTGGCCAGCTCCCGTGTCTGGAGACTACAGATACACCAACGGCTCCTCTACTGGAATGGAATGTTTTGTGATTTCAATAATGAAGGTGCCTTTCCTTAACTGTGTGCTACAATTTGCATCCGAGGAGCTTAAACCAAATTTGATAGAGAAACCTATTGGTATCCTACTGAGCAATGACACACAGCTTTGTGAATGAAAGGGTGGTAGATCCTCAGCCAAGCACATTTACAAAGTATAGGCTTTCTACCAGATGAGCATTTGAATAAATCGACATACATATCAATCACAAGAAATAAAAAACATGATGCCTGACATTAACAGAAAAACAAAACAAAATTGCATTAATGAACATCAACAAAAGTTATTGCAACACTCTCTACACAAACACAATATATCTAGCAACATAAAAACAGAAAAAAATAGAAACACCTTGAAGTAAAAATAAAACTACTTCAAATGCAAGTTCTATGGCATGAGGGCGGTAGGGAATATATTTCATACTCCATATGTACTGCCCATGTTCTCAAGATGAAACCAACACGCTAACACTGTGTCCTAACCATCACAACCCAAAACGAACACAAATTAATTGAATTTGTCTGTTCACACCAAATAAACACAGCAAGTAAGAGTAAGTGAAGCTGAACCAATGAGATTTCACTGTGGGCGGAGCTACCAAGCGTAATGCCACTACACTTCAAGCGGCTGAACGAAACGTTCTGTGCCTCGTCACGCCTGGTTAGAATCTCAGATTTTGTGAAAGAGCTTTGATCACTTAGTTGCGTATGTTTAGGACACAGCTTCAATGAAACGATTGGCTAACATTTCAATGTTAAATTAAGCAGCAAAACACAAGCATTAGCCCACAGTTTCTTACACTTTCTGTATCGTACGGACTGGCATAAGTGATCAATACAATAAGACAAATTGCAATATAGGATGTTGTTTCATCTTCAGGTATTCAAGCCTCCAGAGCGGACGTTAAAATATAACCCCACGATACACAGACCACTAAAATCAGAGTATGGTGCGCTGTTAAATAATCCCCTCTGCTTTCTTTCGGCATCTACTGTACCAACGTGCTCAAAGCCAACATGCTTTTCTCATTAAATATGTGGAATTTGCCTTCTCTTGCTCCTCAACAGTTCCCGTCCAAATCCACCATCATCCGCGTGCACCTTAGTTAACACTAAAAAGACCCTCTTTCTCGAACTCTCCCAGGTTTACGGTTTCTAAACCACTTCTGCCCCCGGCTCAGACAGGCTGTCAGATACAGCCTTCCACAACAACAGCATTCACATTGGATGACCTCTCCAGGCCTAGAATGCTTTATTTGAACACGTTCCATGTTTTTTCTTTACCGTAATTGCACGCATACATCTGGTATAAACATTTATATCTGCATGATGCATTTTTTAGATTGATGCACATATGCAATACGTCTCGGAGACGTCTGCTGATAGATGTCATATAGACATCTAGAAGATGTCTGTAGGATGTTTACGGTTTAGAATGCATGTAAAACTGCTCTAACACATTTATCAGATCAGTCATTCTAAAGCAGACATTTTAAAGACGTACATGTGCATTTGGGGGTAGTGACAGATGGTCCGATCTCTAATCGACTTTTCTCCTAAAATTCCCATAAAATCTGTGATTTTGGATTGATCGCAAGATGACAAAATCATACGTATAGCTATGGTATGTACAGTAAATATGCTGTATATAATTATATCCACTATCCAGAACAAAGGTTACTTTATTTTATATGACGACTTTGGTTCATTACACCAGGCAAGTATCTTCAGCTAAATGTAAAACAACCTCATGCACGCTAAACAAGCAGCACGCTGCAGGTGCCTATTTTCGTGGATTTCGATATAGGACATAAATAACATTTGGGGCGCTTATACCTGGACCTAAATCAAGACAAAGATGTTCAACCTAGGAGCCGATTCTCAGACTAGCATCGGGTTCTAGAGGGTTTCCAGCCAAGTAAACTGTCGTAATATATGTAAGGCACTACGAGGTAACAATGATAAACCTAAGACTGTGGAGGAATATATCGCACAAATGCGCGGGGAAGCGCATCACGCGGCGCACACGCACACATGCACGCAAACACACGACCGACTACCATGTTGAACATGCCTATGTTATTAAAACCACTGTTGTGCAATCACATTAAAAGAGAAACACAAAGTATCTATTGGTATCAGAAAGGTTCTTCATTAAATAAACGGGTGCAGACTGCTACATTCTACATAGAGGGGCCCAGCTAAAGTTCTACGGTATGACAAACATATTTTCTTTCCTAAATGTGAACACAAATAAAAGTCTATAAATACATTAGAAAGTTCGTCTTTTTCGTATTTCCAAAAGCTTCCTCCAGGTGGATGTTGGAGTGGGCGGCGGAGTATACGCCTATGCCACGTGTCATTTGAAAAACGTTTAAGACAGTACAAGGCCATCGTTTGATTTTTCTATGAAGAGCAGCAGGTTTCCGTATTTCACCATTCTACAAAAATTCTCGCAGGAATTCCGACACGTCGGCTCGACGGTCTGTGAATGATTTCAAGAAAAGGAAAGCCAAACAAAACCTCGGTATAACACAACTCTGTCTCTGTCAAACGGCCGCTGATGAGACCTTGTTGTAAAAGAAATGAAGGAAGTAAAAGCGTCTTTGAATTGTTTTGAAAGAAACAAATCCAAAATCTTTCTTTCTTACAAAAACAAATAAGAAAAGAAAAATGAACTGGCCTGTTTGAGAAGGCAAGATAAAACTCATCTTAAAGAAAGCTCCTTAGTACCCTTCCGTTTCCTTAGAGTACACTTGCTCTATTCATCAGCATCTTCATTGTCTTCAAGTTTAAGCATGAAGGTACGAGGGGGCGGGGTTAAGGGTCGATTGGCTGTCTCTGGGGGGTGGGGGTACAATTGGCAAGCAGCGATTGGCTGGGCTCCAGTGTTTCAGCTTTAGAGGTAAGAGTACTGGTTCATCTTAGTAGGGCTCAGCGGATATCCAGTGTAGACAGTGGAGGCAGGTGAGGCGCTGATGTAGGTCTGATGCGCAAACTGGGCTTGGTACTGACCGTGGTGCAGGGTGGGCGAGGGCAGCACCCGGTGACCCATGCTAACAGGCACCTGGTGGATTATACCTGGCGGGTAGCTGGCGTGCTGGACCGCGTGTCGCGCTGAACCCTGGGAGGTGACCAGGTGGGCCACCGTGCCAGTGGACCCCAGGGCCGTGGGAGCAGTGTAGGTGTAAAGGTGAGGTTGCCCCGGCAGATGAGGTGGGGCCAGATGGGGATGGTAGTTAGCTGTGTGGGTGGGGCTGTTGTGGAAAGAGTATTGAGCTTGGGAGGCCATGGGAGTGATGTAAGCCTGTTGCCGTCGGTGACCCCCGTTGATCTCTACCGCCATGTGCTGCTGGGCCTAAACAAGACAATATTTATGTATTAGTGTTTCTTTTATGATTAAGTGCATTAAGAAACTAAACCGAAAATGCACTAGTGTAATACCTGGCTGAGATTGAGAGGCTGCTGTTGGAAGGGGTGCGGCCCAGAGCGCTGGTGCCGATATGAACCGCCTCCAGCACCGCCCCCTGATGAGTGGTTGTTGCCAGAAAAACCTCCATTGGAGGTCTTGAACTTGTAGATGGAGTTCTGGAGGTTCATGGTGTCTGTAATGACAAATTATAAATGTTACAGATAGAGTTGCTACTCTTTAACTAAAGCTCATAAAACATGTGTGGAAATTGAGATAAAAATTACGTAAAATCTAAATATTTTTTTGAAAAACAAAAATAAAAAAGATTTACCAAATTCAACTTAATTCAAGACTGAACTTAAAACTATTAAACCTAAAAAGCAATGTTAAAAATAAAATAATAGTAATAAAAAATAATATAAGAAATAATAGTAAAATAAAATATATATATATATAAAATATTATTCAAAATATTATTACAACTACAAAAATTGTTTGGACTCATACAGTATTATTAGTATAGTATTTATTATAACTAGTCATGAAAATAAAATGGTAAAAAATATAGAGATTGTTGAGTTGGCTTATCATTTGTGTGTCAGTTAATTTACTTAAATAAAAAGTAAGCTCATAAATAATTTTGAGTTTATTAAAGTATAAATATCTCATAAATGTCCCTCAACAGACAGATCGATGTTATCATGCAATGCTTGAGGGACAGTGTTACTTCATTTATAGCTGTTGCAATATTTCAGAGCCGAGAAAAAACAGACACATTTATATTCATAGAATTCTCTCATATTTCCAGGTTTTCCATGACTGTGAGAAATCCAAATAACATCTCAATAGGGATTATGAGGTTATTTGTTCAATTTTACAAAGCAATACAGCTTGTATCATAAAATATTCTTTTGACAAACTCTGAGCTGCTTGAATTATCTCCCTAACTTGATTTAATAGCCTTGGCAATAGCAAAGACTATTATCTACTATAAAAGTCTAAGCTGTATAGCAGAGGTTGTCAGTGAATTCAGCATTGTGCTGTCACATTAAATTGCTGCTAGACTCAAGCCCCGTCAGATATGCCCCTCTCTCTGTCATCTTATCAGCTCATTCCCTGTCTCACCAGGCAAGAGTCTTTCACACTCTCCCAGGTTGTCGCCTGTCTGGTTCTTTAGAGGGGGGATAATGATGGTACGCGGGTTGCCGTTGCTGTAGTTTTCCAGGACTGCGACTTTAGAGTCGTAGCCATTGGCGTTGGGGCCGTTGGGTCGGGCTTCCATAGCGTAAGGGCTGGTATTGCTGGAGTAGGAGTCGGGGGAATCGTGGACCGTCACGCAGCTGATGACATTTTTCCTCTGTTTGGATGACGTGCTGTCAAGAAGCAAAAACAGAAGTCATTACTACTGTTATGTATGGCAGAATACGTCATGAGGGTGAGTAAATTATGTTTTTTGGGGGGGTGAACTATCCCTTTAATGAGTCCTTGTCATATGGCACAACGTAGTTTCCCAATTCTCCTTCAGATCACCCGTTTCTAAGTTACAACAGGGGCCACATTGCCACGTTTGCTGACCTGGTGTTAGTGGCCTGTTTGTGGTCTTCTTCTTCATCCGTGTCGCTGCTGATGGTGATGATGCTAACGGCTGGGCTGGGCGTGTCCGGGATGATGATGGTTTGGCGTGGAGGGTTGTGTTGACCGTGGTGGTCTCGTGTGCTGCTAAATGCCTGCTCTCCGCCCCACCCCCCTCCTCCGCCTCCACAGGTTTGTGATGGGGCGCAGGTGGCAGACGGGACGTTCTGAACCACGGCGCACCGTGGGGGGGTGTTCTCCTTCACACGCTTGGAGCGCTGAGGTGATGTGACCGTCTGGGTGGAGGACATGTCGTACGACACGTTCCTAAGGTAGAGTGAAGCTTGTCAGGGACAACTCAACAGTTTAAGTTGGTTATTTTAAAAAGCTCATGCGGGTAAATATTCTATGCTTAGACACAAGGTTCATAAACAAAAATGTTTCGGGCATTAAACCACTGTCCCTTTGAGTATCTTGTAAACACAACCATTTATACATTTTGCCATTTCAAACCATCCCTGTACCATGGTAACATTAGCTCACCTGTTGTTCATCTGGTGCTGCTTGTTCTTTTTGGAGGAGGAGTTATTGTTTGACGGCTGTCTCATGACATGTGCCACGCCCACATTGAGAGGTTGCTGGGAGGGCAGAGCGACGTGACCCGCCAGTAAGGCTGGCTGTTGCATAATGGGATTGTAATGGCTTCCATGGGGATGTGAATTCCTGAAAGACAAGGAAAGAAAAATATAGCACACAGTTTTAAAATACAGTGCAAGAATGTAATTTTTATTTACATTTCAGTGAAAAAATAAAAAAAACATCCTTAAAACAACATCCAATGACCTAAGAAGCTAAACTGAAATATAGTAAAATTATATTAGGATTAACATTAGATTAGTATTAATATTACTGATATAATATTCTCTGTAAAAAGTAATACTTTAATATAATATTTATTATTTTTGTTGTAATGTGATTTTTCTACTTTGAGGATGCTTGTCATTTTTAATGGAAACAAGAGAAAGATATTGATAAATACTATAATAGGCTTCCTGCTGTGTAAAGAGCTTTGTTGAGTAATACATTGTTCTTCAAATAAAAAATATAAATAAAACATAAAACTTACTGACAGGCAACAATGGATAATTAAAACTCTACATGTAGAATTACTGCTATGCAACATTTGGCCATAGGGGGCAGCAGTGACTTTAGTAAAGAGTGCACTGATCTCAGATACATTAAAATCCTTCAGTAAAGTGCCTCAGTTTTCCAGGCAGACTGGCTCATGAGAACTGCCAAGCCCTCAGGGTTGAGCTGTAGGCACTGATGTGAGGATCTGCAGATATCAGCACACATTCATCTATAATAGACTCAACCAATGCAGGTCAGCATGACCCAACTCCATTAACCTGCCCTAGCGTGAAAGACGCTTCTGCACTCAGTGTTCTGAGACAAGAAATCATCTAGAACAAGACTTTGACATGAATCCTAAATGAATCTAGACTGTAATAAGCTGAACTTTAGTTTCAGACTTAAAATATACTTTTACTTCATTTTGAATGAATAATTTAAAGCCAAGTTGGCTTTGCAGGTGCATTTGCAGACTAAGCAACCTAGATAATTCAATCCCCTCAATCTATAATCTAGTAGATGTACAATGTCTTAAGGCATCACAGATACAGTGTGCATCAATATTCTCCCATCTACCCCCAACAATAGGTGCAGGTATTTTAATACCTAAAAATTCCACACCCAAGCTTTGATTTTGTAACCTGTAACCTTAAACAGAATGGAAATGGGGTGGATTTATATAGCAATAAGTTTTTTATTGTAAAATACTCGTCTCACCTCCAGTTAGCCAGTGGTTGCGAGCTGGTCATAGAGTCAGGGATGACGGTGGCGTGTTGAACGGAGGTGTGTGTGAGCTGTTGCCACGCCGGAGGGAGGAGGATCTGCTGTGTACCAGATGGCCAGGCCTGCTGCAGGGTCAGGATGCAGGGAGAGGGGTTAGAAAGAGAGAAAGAGTGGGTCAGGTGCTGGTCAAGCATAGGTTTGGAAATCTGCAGATAGTGACATATACGTCAAAAGTAACCCAAAATTAAAGAGAGTTCAAAAAAGAGATAACGTATTATTTTTGTCTTGTTTTCTAATACAAATATCAAAAAATTCTCGAGACATGTTTACTTTATTCAAGATGAAACATTTTTGTTTTTAGCATAAAATCACATAGATTGAGATTTGTTTCGTAATTAAACGAGACTTGATATCTTAAGTCATTTTGCTTCTTAAGTGAATATAACTTAATTTAAGAATAGTAGATATTTATACTGGAAGACAAGACACACAAACGATGTGCAGGGTTAGGATTTTAATGCAACATAAGTGACAGCGACTACACTGCAAAAAATGAATTTCTTACTAAGCCTTTTTGTCTTATATACCAGTAAAAATAAATCAAGAGACATTAATTTGACAAGATATATAATCTTGATTTATTAAAGAAAATATTAGATTTAAAAATAAATTGGCGTGTTTTAAACTTACTTAATTCTTATATTTTTGTTTATGTCAAGTAAATAGATCTTAATTTAAGATAAGTAAAAAAAATGTTTTCAATAACAACACAACAACAAAGTTAAGAAGAATTCAACTTTATGAAAATGAGCACTTGTGTGCACAAATTGTTTTCTGAATACCTAATCACTATTTTAAAAAATCTAGTTAATAAAAGTAAACGTGTACAAATATCCTAAAAACAGTGTTATATAGCTTAGTAAGAACCTTTTCTTGCCTTATCTGTAAATAGTTTGTTCATCTTTTAAGCATTAATCAATCAAAACATTTTATGGTTATGTTTAAAACAAAACAAATGATTTGTCTAATTAATCTTAATTCAAACTAAGATTCCTTTCTCTGGTCAAATTATCATAGAGATACGATTTTTTTTCTCAAATCAAAACCAAAATTAACTCTCTATACAACAAATTTGTCCAACAACAATGAACGACAATTTGACTCCTGTGAAATAAATGCTGTCAGTATTACAACCCAGCACATCACAGGGCTGTGTATAGCTAAACAGGCCAGGGTAGTGCAAGCACATATTTAGAGAGAGGAGAAAAAAGATCCAGCTATTTACAGATATGACCGCTAGTAAGTGCTAAACTGTGCCAAACAAGCATCAAAGGGGTCATTTAGTTATTTAAGACACCACCATCAGCATTACAGTCCTAGATACACAAGATGTCCTTTCATTAAATACACAGACATGACTCATTCTACAACAAGTCTTTCTTCAGAGCTAATATTCCTATTAGAAATTTAGCAAAATTCTAAAAAAAGCAATTTACAGAAGACAAAAAAGATGTCCTTGTGGAACAGCAAAATGCCTTCGCCACTTTCCGTAGAACTTGCTACCCGTATTGAGATAAAGAGTTGAGATGGGGCGAACATTCTCGGCTCCCGCGTGTAAAAAAGATAAGACCTAGCCTAATAAAGAGATGTGGCATCTAGCAAGCAGCGCGCCGATGTGTCAGACATTTTCAAAATCAGCTCCGACTTTAATTAAATTCAGGGGCCTCATTCAGCGGCTTTGTGAGGAACTGCTTTGTATGGCTGGTGAGGAGTGTGGGGAGCGCCAAGCATAATTTGCCCCGAGACGAGAGCTTGAAGACGACTGTCTGCAGCCTTAATAGTTTAATGCAGCTTTATTGATTAGCAGTTTAATGTACAACTAATGAATTGTTTCTTTAATGCCCTTTGCACATCTATTTGCTGGCTCGTCGGTATGGACCGCAGCGCTCGCACCAATGAAGGAACGGCTGGAAAATACTTTTACGATGCTTGTTAGAGGGCGACAACAATTTTTTGTTCTTTTTCGTTCTTTTTCATAATAAAAAGGATAGTTCTAGACTGCAAAATCTAATTCGGTGTGCTTAAGTGCCTTAAGCATGGTGAAATCATTTACACGGCATTATTGTTTTATTTAAGTCTCATCGTGATAAAAGCAAATTTTGACCTTCTTAAGGGATTCCAAATCGACTTGCTACTTAGGTTCAACTTTATATGCAAGGAAATGGCATTTTTGTCGGAAGTTAACATAACTTGAAAAATATTCCCACAATAAGGTTCACAATATTTTTCATTATTAAGAGAGACAAAAAGGGCATAAGTGTTTAAATTTTCACAGCTGAGCTACAGAATATCCTCGTTCTATGTGTCGTATGCACTCAAAAATGAATACAGACTCCTCTGTATATTGTGCAAGGCCTTGCTTGCTACTTGCTTTAGGGTCAAGCGTCTGTGTCTCTACATACTTTGTCTAATCATCACATCAATGACATGAATATTTCCATCAGAACTATGTTCCCAAAGACCTTTGCCTACGTTCCTGACACTCCACTCCCTCCATTCTCACTCTGAGTTGTGTAATGGTACCGTCTGCCCTGGAATGGTAACCCAGATAAGAGTACAGTTTTCCACCCAAGGCCATCTCTGCAACTACCCCCCTAACAGCTTTTTTGCCTTTGCGGGGCGAAAGCCTTTTGTCACCCCGAGGCCTCTGAAAGCTCGCCGCTCCCTCGCCAATTGTTTTCGCATTTTCTGCATTCCTGCTCGAGATAAAGGCCGAGGTCTTCTGGAGACCCACTCCGCTGGCAACAAGAGTGATGTGGTGTGGCTGATTGGCTGGAGGGGAGGGGCTGAGGCCCTGGAGCAGCGATGAGTCCAGGCAGGAAAGAGGAGAAAAATTCCAGTGTTTATTCGGGAAAACCGCCTTTCTCTACGCAGTGATCCGATAATCACTAGTGGAATGCGGCATGAGGATATTCTTATGTGGGAAATAATAAATATGCAATAGGCGAGAACAGGGGTCAACAATAAGGATGGGTCTTTGACCCTGGAGCAAGTGTGTAAAACATAAAAGTCACTTGCCTGATAAGGCAAAAAATTATCAGTTCTATGCCAAATGTTTCGGGTTTTTTTTGTTCGAATAATGTTGATTTAAATATGTCACTAGGAGAACATTATCCACCCAGCTAATGAAAAATAGGAAAACTCAATTTTAATAGAATGGGTTGAAAATATGTTAAATGATTCCTTTACATGAAATAGATACACTCACCTAAAGGATTATTAGGAACACCATACTAATACTGTGTTTGACCCCCTTTCGCCTTCAGAACTGCCTTAATTCTACGTGGCATTGATTCAACAAGGTGCTGAAAGCATTCTTTAGAAACGTTGGCCCATATTGATAGGATAGCATCTTGCAGTTGATGGAGATTTGTGGGATGCACGAAGCTCCCGTTCCACCACATCCCAAAGATGCTCTATTGGGTTGAGATCTGGTGACTGTGGGGTCCATTTTAGTACAGTGAACTCATTGTCATGTTCAAGAAACCAATTTGAAATGATTCGAGCTTTGTGACATGGTGCATTATCCTGCTGGAAGTAGCCATCAGAGGATGGGTACATGGTGGTCATAAAGGGATGGACATGGTCAGAAACAATGCTCAGGTAGGCGTGGCATTTAAACGATGCCCAATTGGCACTAAGGGGCCTAAAGTGTGCCAAGAAAACATCCCCCACACCATTAAACCACCACCATAATTGCATTAATGAGAAATTGAACAGGTGTTCCTAATAATATTGGTTACACTTTAAATTGCTGTATTTGATCATCAATACTGCAAAATAATGTCGGTGTTACTTAGCTAATTAAAATAATATGTTTAAAATTACAACAATGAAACAAAATGTGACAAATTGTAAAATAAAACAACAATTTTATCTTTGTTTATTATGGTGATTATTTATATAATATTATGCACAACAATAATAACAATAGTATGCATAATAATAACAATAATTAATAAGAATAATGCTCATTATATTATGTATTATATTTGTATTATTATTGTTGAAAAAATAATTTTAATAAATACAAAATAAATCAAATCTTATCTGTGATGGATGACCAAAAATATTGCTGTAAAGCTACAAATCTGAACTAAAAGCAACCTTATTGTCTAGCCCTCTAACAAATATTAAAACAAATGTGAGCTCAGTTAAATATTATTGATATTTTTTTGGGGATAAATTACACTTGGCTAAACAGCCACACACACCCAACTGGGCCCTGCCTTACTGCTCTAGAGTGCAGACAAAGCCCTGAGCATCCATACACCTCATTTAAATCCGAACTTTGAAATCCAAACCACCGTTCCCATGAGACTGTGACTAGCCAAACTCCAGAAAAGCAACACGGTTGTCTGGTCCTGGGAGTGCAAACTATCAATAAGCTTAAACCACCAACAGGGAAAAGGCAGGTCGTTCTAGTTGCTCCTCCAGAGCACACTAAGATAAATCCAACCCGACTTCCATTAATCTACTGGGCACAAAATGAGATCGTCTTCTCAACTGTTGAAGAGAAGTGAATTATACTTATATCATTAAAACAAAGTAGGTCATGCTAATTGCTCTTCGTTGGAGAAGAATTAGGATGTAATTGTGAATTTGGGAAAGTCTGAGGCGTGTTATTAGTTTGGGAAATCTCTCCTTTTATTGCTATGGCAATGGGGGTAATGTCTGGCAGTACCTGTGTCAGCAGGCCTGGCTGGATCTGCAGTGGCTGAGCACCAGGGGCTTGTGTTACTATGGGAACCGCATTCTCCATCCGCACCGAGTAGCCAGAGTGTTTAGAGGGTGATGCTTGCAAACCTGAGAAGATATAACAAGCGAAACGCCATTAGACGACAAGATGAATGTAACCTAAAGCTTGGCTGCTAAAGTCATCCAATCTATGTAAGGAATAGCCCATTAAATCTGCAGAATAGCTCTATAACCACATTTCCCGCAGTGTTTACCTTGGAAGCCAGGTGGGCAGACGATGAGGGCCTGCTGGAAGGGATCCGGTCGGGCAGCGCAGAGTTGAGGCCCGCCGGGCTGGAGGGGCATGGTCCTGGGAGCCACGGCGGCCATAGGGGCCGCAGAAGGCTGGTAGAGTGCAGATTGGTAATTTAGTATGGAGACATCGGGATTTGCAAGGGTTAGGGTGGCACTGGTGGAGGAGGTAGCCAGGTTGGTGGCCTAAAAGAATCGATGGGTTCAACCAACAAACAGACAAACATAGATAAACAAACATAAGCATGAGGAAGTGGGTGTGCTTTAGGGGATTGGGTGGAGCCACATTGAGGCATGTGGGGGAGCATTTCAAATAATAAGATGATGGAAAATAAACCCTCGGATTGTACATTTTCCTTCTCTTGATACTCAAGATGAACGGGGAAGTAAAATGTACAGTCTGATGGTCATTACAGCATGATAATAAGTCAAATAATTAAAAGTGGGTTTATTTTTCATGACGACCGACCGACTGGCCATACATTATCCTGTTCATTATATGTCTGCTCATCAAATGCATAAATAAATGCATACACATGAAACAATGGGTTTGGTTGATATAGAATAGCGATGGAGCAATATACGCTATTCATAAAAACCCATTTCAAATGTGCAGTGGTTCACTGGCAAAAAAAAAAAACAATAATACTAAAATAAAGTAAAAAATAAAAGAATAAGGATGAACTTGACTACTAGAATTTTCTTTATTTAAATGGATTTAAATTGTATTTAATTAATATTTTAATACTATTTTATATAATAATATTATAGTGTAATTCACTGGCAAACAATAAATGATAAAACATATTTTAAAATAATACAAACATATATTTTTTAATGGATTTGAATGTTATTCCTTTTTAAATTATTTTAATATTATTTATGCAAAAATGTAATAATATTAAATTGAATATAATATTAAATAATATTGCACAAATGCATTAAATATTATTAGTTTGTATATATTTTTTTTCATTTGAATAAATAATCACATACTTCATTTAAAAATACAAACATTTATAATCAATAAATAATCACAATATTATTGTTAACAATCTGAAATCGTGACAGCCCCAGCAAAGACCATTAAAAAACAAGCCCAGTTATAAAGAAAACATAGATACATGAGTCAGTTCAACCAAATTGCACTGATCAATCTGCAGGGAGAGAGAAAGGAGGGAGGTGAGGGAGCTTCAATCAATGCTCTTGTGTTACAGTCTCCATCAATGCTAGGACCCTTCAACTCATTGAATTTGCTCGGTCTCATTAGCAGCAGATAATGATCCCTCTTTGCGCTAAGCTATGATTAAATATACACACAGATCTAACTGGTGAGGAGAGACAATCAGTTCTTCACAAGCTCCTGCGCAAGATTTCCCCTCCAGTGCTTTTCAATCCATTTGAAGAACGAGGGGTTCAGCGCACAATCTAGAACGGCAACCTGAATGTGTTCCTCAATAGAACGGTACAGCTTCCTTTAATCTTAGTCACTTTCTTTCTGTAATGTAATACAAGCAGCGTACATATACTGTAGCTAGAAGTGAAAATATAAGCCCTACCAGAGTGAGATATCATCGTTTGAGCATACAGTACGTAGCACTCCAAAGAACTGTAATGCAATGGTAAAAAATGCTATCAATAAACTCGCATTGATATGTTGAGATGGGCTTAAAAAAAACTATAAAAAAGCTATTAAAAAAACTATATTTAATTTAGTTTTATCAATAACAAGTAAAAAAAAAGTCTACACCAGAGAAGGCGTGTCTGGATGGTAAATTTCAACCTGCAAAAGGTCTAGCAAGACCCACATGCACCTCAGCCGCTGCAACACGAGCCCAAACCGGCAAATGCAAATCTCGCGAGAGTTTCACAGAACGTGGTTTCGCGCAACTCTCCGAGTGCATTTACATGTTAAAAGCCTTTGATTTCTGGTTTCAAGACCCAGTCAAAACTTAAGAATGCAATAAACAAAGAAAACAAAAACACGTAGGTCCGTCTTTGATAAACTCATCTTTTCAAAACCTGTTCTTTAATGGAGGATAGTGTTATATACTTTCATCTGGTTCCAAAGCGATAGCGTTTCATCTCATGCCACCGCTAGTAATTATAGACTTTTCATTACGGTCTGTATGGAGAGAATTCAGTACAGGTCTTTTCATTTTTCATTTTCCCCGTTTAGCAAGGCCGACGAGCACCAGGGGAGAAAGTTAATCAATACACCGCCATGGCATTCATCACACAAAATAAACACTTCAGCCTCACAGCTGGCTAACGCTACATAAGCTTTCTATCTTCCTTACACACACACACATGCTAATCCAGACAATATACAACATTCACAGTATTATGACAGAAACAGTTCTGTAACTTTACGACTTTTTGACTTTAGACATTGTTTACTCAAACGGGGGAAGTCACAGTCTGAGCGGATCTGAGAAACTCAAGGCATCATGGGATACATGCCTGGCTCTATGTCAGCAGTTTAGGCAAACGCTCCCCGATGAAGCTAAACTGCACGGAGGCAAAACAGAAGGAAACAAAAGGAGGGAGGAAAACAAAGTGGTGCAATCCTCAAGGCTGCGTCGTAGTAAAACGCAAGCCAAGCAGGAAGTAGAAGCTGTCGTGTTGTTAATCAGCACATTGTGATGGAGACCTGCGAGGTTGGAAATACAAACGTGCACACGGCCCAAATGGTAAAACTGGAGCTTTCCACCACTGGGGAACGTTAGCCGATTCAGCCAGCGGTATATGGAGCACCGCTACACTTGTTTCATTGGATTGCCCCATTGCATGAATGTAACGCAATTTATTATCTGCAGCTTTAAGGGAAATTAAACTGAACTGGGGAAAAGGGAAACGTTGGGGTTTTGCTTATTACAATGATCAATTTCAGATACTGGCAAAAATGTGGCGGCGGTTGAAAGGAAAGGGAATGTTTTTGATCAAGCTCTGCCTTTGGGGTAAAAAAGCCCCTGGATGATTGCTACATTTAACAAACAAAACAAATCTGATATTCGCGTTAGAAAAATAGATTCATAGAGGCTTAATGCAAATGATTTTCTTATTCAGTACATCATGTTGTAGTAAAAATATTCTTAAATAAAGATACTGTACTTTTATTTAAGAAGCAAGATTAATTGTGATATTTAAATTTATTAAAATTTTAAATACGTTTTTGCTAAAACAACCAAAAATACCAATGGGAAGTCAAAACAATATCATTTTTCTTACCCACTGGCAGATATTTTGGCTTATTTTAAACATAAATTCTATGAATTTTGTTAATACACCAAGTGTCATTTTCTTTATTAAAAAAATAAATAAAAATAAAATCGAATTCGACCAGATCTTTTTTTTACCCCATTAACAGCATTTATTTTTGTCTAAACACAAAGTTACTTAAATTTGTATAATTTATTAGTCTAGTTTTCTGATAAAAATATCAGTAATTAAAAAAAAGTAGATGGAATTTTGCTTTAAAAACCAGACAAAAATACAAAGAAGGAAATGCTTTTTTCAGTGTAATTTGTTTAAAGAACAACAATAAACCTCAGTAAGCTTTCATTTAAGATATATTCTTTAAAAAAGGTTTCGCTTCTTAATTGGCCGTTTTTGTTAATGTTTTAATTTACTGAAAGCAGGAAATTATTTTTAAAGTAAAAATCAATAAACTTTATTTAATCGTATTATTTAAATTTAAGTTTAGGACTAGGATTTATAAAGAGCTTCATTAAAGAACAAAGGAAGTGTCAAAATCCTAATTTTACACAAACAGGTGTGTGTGTGTGTGCGTGTGTATACTGACCTGACTGTGCACAGTGTTAAGCTGGTTGTTGAAGGTCATGGTGAGATTGGTAGAGGTGCTGGGGGCTACATGTGTAATAAAGGGGGTCTTGCTCTGATTGACGGTGTCGTACATATTTATCCGACGCTTGCAAATCTCCATGTTCTGGAAGCAGGATTTGACGCTGCAGGAATAAAGGAGGACAAGGTCAATGATGTACATCATAAAACCATTCAACACTCTCCATATGTAGACACGGCACTGTTGGTGTATATATAGTTCAACTGACTGTGCGCTGTGCGGGAAGTCCAGCAAATGTGTCATTGTGACGAAGGGGTGATTGAGCGTCTCTATAGGTGTGATTCTTTTGTCTGCGTCGATGGTCAGCATCTTGGTCAGCAGGTCGATGAACTCCCTCCTGTCTGCTTTCTCAGCCAGCATATCGCTGCCCTCCAGATCTGTAGTCATATTCACCTATACACAGCAAGAAAGGAACGAAGGTGAGAAAGGAGAGAGACTGACAGACATACAGAGAACAGCACTATTGTATTGTTCCTCAAACAAGGTACATCCAGATGACAACTTTGAAGTGTTTCCAGTTTTGTGTGAATAATGCATCAGACATTCGCCAAGTGGTCCGAGAGCTTGATGTCGGAGGCTGAGTCTAGGGTTCACTAGCTCTTGCCTTTTCTGGTGCAACGGTTGAGTTAACGGTTCACATCTTTGATTCACAGCACTGACTCTGTGCCGCAGATTTTAGAATCAAAGCGAGTAAAAAAAAAAAAACTATTTCTTTATTTACAAAGCCAAACACACCATCTTGCTCTGAATGCTTTCGGCAACAAAATTTTTGTGCTCAGTTTTTTTAATTATTAAATTAATATAATAATATAATATATATTGATAATATTTTGACATTCTATGTACAGTATATTCTATATTTGCATAGTTTTCTGCTTTCCCTTATGTCTTCACTATCCGGACAAATAAATGTACAGTAAAGCTGCTTTCCATCAATGCAAAATTATGAAAGGCACCATAGAAAAACATTTAAATTGCACTGAACATTTTATCATGTTTACAGTTAATCCATTTACCAGAATTGAGCTGTTTTTAACCATCTAAATCAGTGGTTCTCAACCTTTTCATGTTCGCGCCCCCCTGTTAACCCATTTAAAGAACTGGAGCCCCATCACATTGTACATTGAGGATATATAAGATAATGTGTAAAATATGTTAGACATAGTTTATATATATATATATTAAGAAGCAAAAAAAAAACTGTATATGACAGACTGAAGTGATCAGATTATAAATGTATCAACCCTGCTGATAAAAACAAAAGAAACCCAAAAGAACCCATCACAGAAATAAATGCTTTCCAATAAAATACCATTGTGAACTATTAGCTTTTTGCATTAAAACCATGACAAAGTTGTAGTGTTTTGGGCATTATTCCAAGGCGATTAATCTGCCAAATGTTTCATTGATTTTAACACGAACGAGAGTTTATTCGCATTTTAAAATTCGCAGTCGAATTTAGCGTTATACATATTTAATAATTGTCAAAAGCTTTAAACAGCTGTCCAAGTTCAGAAATGCATGAAAAGGCACATTATTTACACTCTGAACTCATCGGGAGAGAGAGAGACTCGCTCTTATTCTGAAATTACAGTCGGAAAGACAAACATACTTCTATGATCCACCTGTTTCTTGAGATGATTTAGAGGTAATTGCTGTTGCTTCATGAATGGACGTTTGCCAATTTTGTAGATATTAAGATTAAATGCCCTGACTAAACTTGCACTGCGCATGACCCAAAATGAGTCTGCAGCTTCATACGGAACACTGCCCTCTGTTAATTTGCAATCACGTTCCTCCTTGCATATGCGATCGTGTTCCAAAGGTTGGGGTTTAGGGAAACCGTCGCGCCCCACCTGCAGTACCTCTGTGCCCCCTGGTTGAGAACCAATGATTTAAATAAATATTTTGTTGCAATAGAAAATTGCATCTGGGCCTGAATAAAGCGACAGTTTAACAGTGTGAGATAAGAAAAATTATGTGCATTTTACAAAATATTTGTCAACTGTTTTATAAAATTTGTTAGGTGACAACCCTGGGCGTTGAAGTCATGAAATCTATCAACTGTATTTTTTGCATCACCTTAAATTTCACAGCATTTGTAAATAATACACAAAGCATTCGTGCCCGGCTAACTCCAGAGTTCCACAGTGCTTGCCACGCATAGCTTTGTTAATATAGGCGGGTATGTCAGTCAAAAAGTCTAATTTTTTTATTTTAAGACAGTAATAACCTTCCACATCTCATACAATTGCTTTTAAATGACAGCTATACACTTCAAATCTTGCTAGCCTTAGAAAGGCAGAGATTTCCCCTGTCTCAAGATGTGGAAAAAAACTACTTCTAAAGAAAAAATCTAAAGTTATATAATGATTTTAATTAAGCACAGCTCAGAGACAACTGAAGGCAATGTTGGTTTATCATCACATCAGGGTTAAAACACAAACTGCTGACGCTTTATAAAAACAGCAGATGCACCCGAGGATAAATCTGGGGTGTGAAGACAAGAGTGACAGTGTGTGTTTTATTAGGACTGTTTGGTCAGAAGTGTCAAACGCTCATACAAGGCTGCGTTTTGGAATCCTCCTCAGACATTTGTGCACCACGGCCTAACCGGACCGAGATATCACAAATGTGAGTCTCTTTTATGCATGCTTTTAAAGCTTTTCTATCCCTTTTCTAATGCAGAAGATTGATAGAAAACAGAGAACAAGGGGGAAAAGATAAAAAAATAATATTTAACCCAAGGACAAGTGTAATCCGTCAGTGATCTCTCGGACGTCAGGAGGATCGACACAAGCGAGCAGATCGACTCTATGGCTGTAAAAGCTGCGCATGCGCACTTACTAAATTTCATTGGAAATGATAAGAACCATTCTTCTTCATAACTTTTTCACTTAGAGCCTGACCTGGAGATGTAGCTCTGATCTAATTCTCGTAAGACAAGGGAACTCGGGCACATGACTGTAGACACGATGTAGATTATGCGTATCCAACCCAAGGATATTTCTATAAAATTGCTGTAAATGAGATCAACTGTTATAATCTGATATAATGGGATACAGTCGGCTCTTATGGGAAATCCTAACTGAGCTTTGCATCATTGCTGGCAACAGCGTGACCCGGCCAGTTCAGACATCAAGATAACATGGTGATGAGGCATCTTGATTTAAATAACTCGCAGCAAGCAAAAGGTCATGAGTCATGTATCATAGCACTCAAGGGACCGAGGATCCCATTCAACATTAGTTCACCATTGTGCTTTTAACATACGTATATTTTTTTGTTGTTAAACAAATGTATTTCTGGAAACTCTCCGCGCAGAATCAGAAAAAAATATTCACAGAAGACGAATTCTGTGATTTGAACACAGGTACAAACTCCTACCTGTGCCATATCATCCAAGCAGTTGAAGATATACTTGCGAGCCTCTTTAGACTTGATTCCTGTCTCTGCCTCGTGGTCCTCGGGTGTCTGTAATTCCAAAAAAGAAGTTTGTCGTAAGAGTCCTCAATACAGATTCACTTTTTCAATGCTGTGAAACAGTATGGAAGCATGAACAAAATCACATATGAGGTCCTCTCTGACAGCAATGTGCTGTGCTCAGATTTCTAAAATAGTACATTTACAGATTTCTATCAAGCTTAATTTTCAAGATCAAAGTTATTGTTCTACCTGTATGCTTTGCAGATTAGTATCTCAAAGTTGTATGTGCTCTTGTAGAATCTCATTTAATTCTATGGTATTTTTTCGATTTAGGAAGAAGCCCCGAGACAAAGTTGACACTTGAGACACAACTGAGAATTACCTGTAAAAATGTTCCTCTGGGAAGTTGACATTGAAAAACGTATTTCTATGCTACTCTTTACAAGCATTGAGGTCACAAAACGCAAGTATTTATTGATTAATTAAGGGGAAAGCTTTCAAATTTGGATCCAGATAACAAGCATAGAAGTATTTAAATGGACTTCACAATTACATTGAGATGTTCAATAATATAAAGTTTTGCATTTAGAGTTTATCATATAAAGCCCTTAAAGTTTACCAACAGTTCGATTAGAGAGAAAGCTGTTTATAGACTCCGGACAATCACCCACAAACCCACATGAGGAAATATGGGAAGAAATTAAGCAGAGGGAATGGATGATAAAAGATGAAACTGGTGAAATTATAGAGAGTGAAAGCAAGGAACGTTGAGCAGGATTGACACGTCACACTGGTTGCCAAGTCCTCACACACAAAATCCTTTTTGCTCACATTAGCCTACTGGATTGTTTACAAGCCGAAGAGTCTATTTAACTTTAAAAGAGATTGCTTTTGCACTGTCACTACATATTATACAGTATGTGAAAACATCTAGAGTAAGTGAGAAAGAAAAACGGGGTGAGAGAGTTTTACCTTCAGTCTCCACAGAGGGTAAGTAGAGTCAGGGTCTCTGTTGAAAAACCTGGTTGTTTTCGTTCCTGCACTTAACAGATACTCTGCTGGCAAACCCTGAGTCTGGGAGATGTACCGGATCTGATAGAAGACACAAACACGGATGGTTAGAGAACTATGTCGAAAATTTGCTGCTTTGGAACAATTGAAGAGATGATAAAACAAATATATATTTAGTTCTTTGTAGTATTCAATAATCAAGACTTTTTTGATTATGTGCCCAATTCTTCTTAGTTTTTAACTTGACTGACTCACATATCAGTTATTTGTGTTGATGAGACGGTACTTTGCAGACAGTTAGTAGATTCAATTTATATTTTTGTATATATATATGTTTGTAAGAGAGCAAGAAGTTATGTCAGGTCGGCATCGGTAGCCTTGAAGTTAATGCGCGATCCGTGTTCAATCCCCGTTCTCAGCCGTCCTTTGCCGGTCCTGCTCCTCTGTCTCCTCCCAATATCTTCCGGTCAACTTTCCACTGTAGACTGTCATTAAATCCATAAAAAGCTCCAAAATATTACAAAAAAAAAGTTTTTTCAGTGTCTATGTACTGAAGTTCAACACTTTTAAATTTAGAACGTCTGGCCCGAAGTTAACTTCTGTTTGTTTCCTTTTTCTTTTCAATATATATTAATATTGATTAATATTATTATTTTATTGTATATTCATTGTATTAAATTAAAACTACTCTCTACTTATTGGTTCTTTGAGGAGATCTACCCGAAGTTAAGTTTGGGGCACATGATGTTTGTTTATGTTGTTGCTGCTGAAACTGTGTATATTTAGAAGTCCAAGTCTTACATCGGAGTCAAATATGTTGCCAATAATCGTTTTTCGGACACAGGAAATAATTTTGCATCTAGATCTAGGGGACACCCACATACTGATAACGTAAAGCTGAGTTTCCAAGTCAGGGCAGACCAGTTACTCAAGCTTAGCTGCAAAAATGTCGGAAATCATCATGGCGCTTAAGAATAAAAAAAAATGGTAACACTTTAGTATAGGGACCAATTCTCACTATTAACTAGTTGCTCATTAGCCTGCATATTATTAGAATACTGGCTGTTTATTAGTACTCATAAAAACACTTATTCTGCAACACCATATTCTACATCACTTATCCTACCCAATACCTAAACCTTACAACTATTATACTAACTTTAAGCACCAAATTAGGAGTATATTTAAATCCAGTATGACCATACATGTATTTGTCACCTAAACAATGCACTCATATCACAGTTAACCAATCATATCTAAGGTTTAGTTACAAAAAGGTTACATAAAAAACCTTTAAAGGGACCTTTCACACAAAAATGAAAACTCAGTCATCATTTACTCATACAATAAACTGTGCAATATACAAGATAACCTCATATCGTTTCAAATTTCAGAACACAAAAAAAATATTTTGAGGTTGGAATGAAACCAATGCAAGTGAGCGGGTGCTGGTCAACAACATTCTTCAAATTATCTTCTTTTGTTTTCTGCATAAAAAAGAAAGTTATACAGGTTCGAAATGAAGGTGAGTAAATGATGACAGAATCTAATTTTTTGGGGTTAACTATCCCTTTAAGGTAAAGTGATGACAGGTAGCTCAACTGATACAATGTGAGGTTTAAAATGTCATAAATACATTCTATATATACGTTTATTAAAATGTGTAAAAAAACATTGATGTTGAAAAAAATGTTCTTGGTTCAATAAGTCTTGACTAACAATATAAATCGACTTGTTAAAAATGTGTTAAAACAAGCTGACAGCGTTTTGTCTGCTCGAAAACATATCAGTCACTTGGCCGCCACTTCGATGTCAAAAATTCACAATTCCTACATTAGAAACCCTGTAAACCGAATCTGTGATGAATGCTGTCTCCACAAGACTAATTTACCCTGCCAAAATGTATTTTTACAGGTCTGCCCGGGTGCCGCAATTACACTGGATGCCATTCACACACCTGAAAGACTTAAACACAAGAGCCTGGCAGCCAGAAGAATCCACAATAATAATAATCTCCACCACAGCCCCCGCCAATCACCCAATCTCTTACCCCGAGACTGAGCTCATAGCTGCTCAAGAGACCTTGATCACCGCGCTGGCTCGTTTAGCATCTTGTGAAATGAAATCACAGCTTTTTTTCATTCGCTTGTGGAGGATTCTCGCTCGTGCTTCCAAAGTGGCCTAATTAGAAATGAGCTAAAGGCTGAAAAATAACTTTACAAGATCTGTTTTTAAAGGGACAGTACAAAAATTGAAAGTACCGTCATCATTTACCGACAACCTTTCTCCAGTAAAACAAAGAAAGAAATTCAAACAACATGATAATAAGAATGACTGAATGTTTTTTTTTGGATGAACAGGATGTATCTTTAAATTATTTATTCTCCTGAAAACCAAAAGTAGCCTTGCTCTTGACCAAACAGGATGAAATGCCATGAATATGTCGGATTGCCACCAAACTCCAACACAAACACAAAACCTAATAAATGCACCAAATAAGGCCCAATCAAAATAAATAACACCAACCCATGTTATTTGGCATACAGAGATTAGAAAGACAAAAGTCCTTTACTCTATTTAAGAGCTTGTTAAAGACCGTTTAAGTTTGCTTAGAGCTAGAACATTGGCCCAGGGCTGTTTCATAAAGTCAGGATTGTTTTTTTAAGAGAAGGCCCCATTGTAGAACTCAGGTTCTGGGCTAATTGGCCATTTTGTGGCATGTGTCCAGAAATACAGAGCAGCAAGAGAGATGAAAGTCAGGGACACGACACACACGCTGCATTTTAGGAGAGCTGAGAGCAAGGTCCCGGCCAGCAGTCGGATTTGTTTTCTCTCTCTTAAGCACAAACTGCAATTGAGGAAGGATTTTGCAGTTATTTTCTGAGGACGGCCTAGGGACACACAAATGAAATCCAACTATTCTGCTCTGCTTCTATCTGTCTCTCAAAATGAATATACAGAATATGTCATCTCATGTCAACTCAAATGTTACATTACATTACTTGTTACCTTTCTGCGCTACGGGGGGGTCACATGATCAGCCTGGCTCATGAATATTAATTAAGCGATACAATATTCACTCTTACTTTCAACATGTATTTAAAGTGATTTATTCAGAAATTGTCCTGCCAATGCAACTGGCTGGCACAGGTTTCCGCCTGGTCTTCAAGTTTTCATTTTAGCTGGACAGCTATACAATTTATTTTCCCACCGTTGCCAAGCAAAACAAAACTTGTTCGCTCTTATAATGATCATTTCCCAATTATTCCCGAAATTTCTAAAACCCCTGCCTTAAAGGGATAGTTCAGACAAAAATTCTTTCATGATTCACTCACTCAAACCTGTATGACTTTCTTTCTTCTGCAGAACACAAAATATATATTTTGAAGAATGTTTGTAACCAATCAACATTGGACCCCATTGACTTTCATTGTATGGAATGAAAACCAGAGACATTTTTCGTAATATCTTCTTTTGTGTTCCAATGAAGAAAGAGTCATATTCAGGTTTTGAATGACATGAGGGTGAATAAACAATGACATCGTATTTATTTTTGGGCAGACAATCCCTTTAAGACAGTAATAGTGGACCTGTAAACTAGCTGTCACTGGAACCTTAGTAGACGCATTCAGCATACATCTCACGGCTCTATTTTGGTTAAATTATGGTATGTTTTTTATTATTAAAGAATTACACACGTCTTACCTGGTCATACTCAGACGCTCCGGGGTAGAGCGGCCAGCCCAGGAACAGCTCGGCAATAACACAACCCAAGGACCACATGTCGATGGCCTCACAGAATGGCAGACCCAGGATGATCTCTGGAGCTCTGCAAACACAAGCAAACAAATGGAGGATCAACTTCAGAAACAAGCAGGGCAGAAGATTTGAGAACTTCGGATTTTTGCATGCTTATCCAGCCTTACACTAAAAGTTAAAGGGTTTCTAGCAGCATCGCAGTGTCAACAAAGACGCCTATTCTTATCTAGAACCATCATAATAAAACAATGTAACATGGAAGATGAAAAGGCTGTTATTTCGAATGGATAATAAACAAGACAGGACAATAGTTATCCCAAAATAAACCCTACTCAATTTACAGTTTTTAATCTTATTCTCTTTAGGCAAGTATAGGGTTAAAACCCCTATATGGCTGATATATAGTGCATACGATCACATTGTCGCACCCAAGACCAGTTTACGCACACCCTGTTCCATTAAAAATCAAAGCTGGCATTTATTACATCTGAGCTGCTCAGACCTCTCTGTGCCCATTAAAGTTGACTGAGCTGAATAATAAAGACAAAAACTCAAATGCATTCTGTTACCACAAACGAAAAGAGGAGAGAGAGGGTTGCCGGGAGATTGTGAATCATCATCTCAAGGATAGACGAAGGTCTACTCATTTGGGTGGAGGGATTGTTAATAAATAAATGTTGTTTGGAGGAAAAAGAGAGAAAACATGTCAACATGATTGAAAAGGTGTTGCGGAAGATGGATATAAAGGCTCACTCCAGTGAGTCTCAAAGGTGGCAGACAAGCAGACACGGCTGGAATAAGAGGTATGAGAGTCATATTATTTGAGACATTTGACCAAAAAATCCACAAAAGCACAAAAAAACATCTATTTAATAATCATTTCAGCAAAGCAATATCATTCCTGGAGATTCCTAATGTTTTGTTACTTGACTAAACAATTTCCAAATGTTTCTAATTTTCCAACCATTATGAGTATGACCTCTTCTCATGGATGCCACAGGGATAGAAACAGTTTGGAAGTCAAATATCCCATAGGCTCTCACACAAAGCACAATGCATGACATTATATCAGTCATGCCATGCCACGCAGTCGTGTGCCTGCTGGTCTGTTCGATGTCATTTAAATACACCGCAGCCATGACTACCCCAAGAATCATCTCTCTCTCACACGCGAACAGCTGTAAGTATCTCGGTGACGCCGAGGAAACATTATGGCCGCCACGTATGCAAATTCATATCCCACTTCCATCTTTTCTCTCTTTCCTTCCAATGCCATATGCAAAACAGACCAGCAGCTGCTGATGCAGGACTTTCGGTGGGTGCGATAAACACACACAGACGCTGCACTAAATATCGTCCTCATTTGGTCGCGTATAGAACCGCTGCTCATGATGCAAAACCCTGCGGTGAGAAATTCACAGCATGGGTGCAGAAGCATAAACACACACATAGACAAAGAAACATGAGAACCTGTGCAGATTGGACACACTTTTTGAGGACTGGGCAAAATTCTGAATTGTGGAATTGTCTATTATTCAATTTGTGAATTGATTTGGATTTAAAGGGATAGTTCACCCAAAATTTTAAATTCTGTCATCATTTACTAACCCTCGAGTTGTTCCTAATCTGTACACATTTTTTATTCTGATGTTAGTCAATGGTGACCAAGAACTGTTTGGTTACGAGCCTTCTTCCAAATATTTTTCTCTGTGTATGTCAGACCACAGCAATTTAAAAAGATTTGGAACAACTTGAGTATGGCAAGCCGAATTAACATTTTAATTGGCCTGCCATACTTGAGGGTGGGTAAAATTCATAATTTGTTTGGGTGAACTGTTCCTTTAAAGAAAACAGAATTCACAGAATCATTTCAACTAATTATGCAAATGTATTTCTTTTTATGTACAATACACATTCCTCCAAGTGAAAAATTGTCAAACAAACGCAGCCTTCAAAACTTTTTTAAACTTTCCTCACAGAACCATAACATGTTCACAACTTTGTTTCCAGATTAGTGAAACCTAAAACGGTATTCATGAAAATCCTTAACCCCTCATATGTTGTGTGACAACTCATGATATGCTATTCATACCGAAAAAAGCATTTTTTCAATAACTGAATCTGAAGTCAGTAAGCATTCTGAATGGCATACAACCCTGGCTCATTTGTGTCCCTGTTTGCATACTTAAGTGTGAGATGGTTAGCGAGGGTTGTCAGTTTCACCTGTCGGCTGTGACTTTGCAGTTGTGTATTTGTTTGCATGTGTTGTTGTGTAGCTCACATTTTAGCCAGAGGTGAAAAGTTAAGAGTATCAACATCATTTTATGGTGTTGATATTTGCATGATACGGTGTACTTGCAGGCACGCACGCACACACACACACACACACACACACACACACACGCACACACACACACACACACACACAAAAGATGTAAGAGTCGTCTTCACAATGAGACGTAGATCAGAGCAACATCTATTTTTTTATTAAATGTAAAGAATTAAGAAAGAATATTGATGTAGCAAATTGAGATAAGATAGTAAAAAACAGACTGGACTAAAAGATTGATGTGGTATTTTTTGCATACAACCTGCTAATCACTTTCCAATATTCTTAAGTTGTTTAGATCTGTTTCTTAGACTTAAATTCATTCTTAAATTAACTGGGCAAAGAAAGTCTAAACAGAGAACAGGGTTTGTGTCTCTAGTACAAAGGGAGGGCTAGCTTTTAAGTGCTTTGGCAATGTACTGGATTGCATAACAACAGTTACAGTAGAAGTTATTACTGGACAGAGAAATCATCACATACTTTACACTCCACAGATGGTCAATGACCCCTTCAGTAAGAGTGCTTTTTCAGCCCCTGACTAACGCATCCCACTTCTCATAAAATCCTTCATACACACATGTGAACATAGTTGCTATTTGAGGCTCTGACATGATTCAGCGTGAGCATGTCAAAATGCATCCATCACAGTTGACCTTCAATACGGACCACCACTCATACTTAAAAAGAATTTTCACTCTAGACAATTAACAATAGGATGGCTGTATTAAAGCAATATCACAGAAGCAAGAGTGCTCTCGTGCTGAACGGCTGTATAGCTCTAGTTTACAATGTTGAACAATCAAAATGATCTTATTAAAGAGTGGACCAGCCAGGATTCATTGATGTGCAATATAAACTACTTAACTAAAAGAACAATGTTTATATTAGAATGGCAATCCAAGATTTCACAAATTTAAAGTTAAACCCTTTTAGGATGACAGCGTCTGCAAAATGAGAAAATGTACAGCCGCAGAAAAAAGTAATATTCATTCAATAAGCATTTCTAGATAGTATAGTGGCCATTCCAGTCCAGTGTCCGTTGAATTTCAAGAAAATTGCAATGTGAAAAACTAATTATTCTCACTTTTTTCGAAATACATGTCCAAATGTTACTGTTGTATTGCTTAAAAGTGAATACAAACTTGTTTAACCGTTTCTCCAGCTTGTATTTTCTGGAAATAAATGCAAATAGAAACAATATTTATGTTTGGGAGCAGTGTGTGTGAGAAGTACTGTTAGTAGTTCACGGGGTATAACAACAAAATCATTTTACCCAAACAAATACCGATAAATAGTACATAAAAAAATGAAAATGGTCTTTGAAATGATCTCTTAATTTTTTCGCTGCTGTACATGTTAATGTAAATCAGGCATGAAAATATTATAATGCACAGTAGGAAGGATGGATATTTCTTTAATACTTCTGAAATGAAAGAAAACGAAATTGACATTATCCAAAATCAGACTGATGCTGATATGCAAAGTGTAATACTGATCAATACAAACTATATACTGTACATATACAGTATATTTACCTGTACATTTATATTTTTTTATACATACAGTAGCTTAAATCCAAAAAGTTCATGGCTTTCAACCCATGTCTATAAGGTTTAAAGTGATCTAAAAAAAATGCACCTGATTAACTACAGCTGATCAACTAGGTAGGTTAATGGAAGTGAAATATTTAAAGTCCATTAGCTATTAAAAAGGTGCTCTGTCCAAAATCATAGTTTGAACAGTTAATATGTTAACACAGGAAAATACACCACTATATTGTTTTCTTCTTGCTGTCTATCTTGTGAGCGGAACCTTGATCCTCCAAGCACCCCGCTGATGGCTGCACTCCCCCTAGAGTTTTAATATTCATGTCATCACAGCGCAAAAGAAGCGGAGGCTGAAAGTTCCCGGTCTGCCATATTAATAAACATTGCATGAGACGGGCTCAGTGAAGGGACATCCACACGTACCATACATCCGATACATCCGAGACTGATGGTGTGAGAGGGGGAGAAAGACCGAGAAGAGTGATGTGGGGAAAGTAGAAATGACAGAGACAAAACAAACAGTCCAGAAGTGTGAGAACAGGGGAATGACAGCCAGAGGGAGCTGGTTAAATTTCCATCTCCACGGAGTGGGAGCGTGGGGTCGTCTCTCCACAGCGTTTCTACAACTTACTAAAACAACCTTGGAATAGCCCTCGCTTTTATTGCGCTCTTTTTGTGAGAGTTCTCTTTCATTTCAAGGTCCTGTGAACCTCCGCCTCCCTTTCCACAAAAAAAAATCGCTGACGACGATGTCACTCCCTCAATCTTCTGTCATTAGCATTCCCAGGACAGAAAGACAAGTAGGGAGTGAAACAGAGAGGGTCGGAGAAAATCGAACTTCTCCGTAAAAGTTGCTGATTAAAACACAATTGATTTTTTTGTATCTTTGAATATACCAGTTCAACATTTTTTTATTTTTTACTATAATGAAAAGACTTTTTATTACGTGAAACAAAATAAAGCACTTTGAAACAAAATTTTTAGAGAGGGTGAATAAGAGAAAGGGAGAGATGCTCGCGTCCCACCTGAGTGATACCGGCCCCTCACAGTGTTGCTCATCAACCTCATGAAGCTGCAGGGTGCTGCATCAGTCCAGAGCCCACGATCCTCTCTCTCCCTCCCTCCTTCTCTCTTTTTTAAGTGGCCTCTGTAAGTATGTGGGTCACGTCTGGAACTTTCTGCTTGAGGAAAAGGTCCACAGAACGGACACCCTCTCACATTTGCAGACAAGCCCCGAGTGAACTCTCTTCCCACAACTTTCTCAGACACACACCCTAAATAAAAGCCTCAGACGTTTTATCATCAGAATAAATGATTCAGGGTGCGTACCTCTCTGTATTTGTGTGTGCACTCTGGAAAAATATATATCTTGCATTAAAAACGGAAGTATAAGGTGGCTGTCAGAGAGACACCAAATGTGCAATGATTTGCTTGATTTGAATTGTTTTATTGTATATGCTTTCCGGCAGCAAATGCTGATAACTAGGGTGAATGGTATTTGATTAATTTCAATTGGATAAAATGAAATATTAAAAGTATTAAAAATACAATTATTTTTAGGTAGATAAATGGATAGGCTGACACGGCCATCAGACATATGGTGGTGCTGACACTTTTAACCAGCTAAGCATCATGTTTATTGGCTAATAATCTCAAAAGGTCTAAATATAAGCCAAATAAAATCAGCCTGGCCGATAAATCGGTCTAACACGAGTTCATACCCCATCTGTTCCGCAACAGAGTCATATAACAGAGTAACAGAACACATGGACTCATCTAAAAGGTGTTTTTGCCTGTAGGTGGCTGCAGTTGGGAGCCCACATGCCACAGTCTCCCTCACTATCTCCATCTCTGCCCACCGCCTCTGGGAAAGAACAAGAGCTGTTATTTCTTTTTTCCCTCTGAGACAAAGAGAGAGAAAAGCTCACAGACACCAAGCGGATAAATCAGTACTGTGCCACCCCCCTCCATCACACCTCCATCTCTGTCTTATCTGTCTCCCTCCTCCTCTGCTCCCTAGCCACAGTTCAGCAGTCAAACCTCCTCTAATCAGATTTTGGGCTTAAGAAAGTGTGTGTCCAAATTGTGTTTCTTGAGAAAGAGGGTTTTCTAGGTGTACGTTTTAAGTGTATGCTTGGCTAAACAGCGTACTTTCAATTTTATAATATGGAAATAGCATCCCAAATCATAGATCATTTCAGGTAAGTATTTTACGCATGCCGTCTACATAGGATGTGAGACGACAGTATGCCATCGTACAAACTATGCAAGCTAAGAATAAGTCCATAAACACCGAATGCTCAGGTTTGATGAAGGTGTCAGCATCAAGTGGCACAAATGAGCTTAGAAATATTCACACTTAAACCTTTTCTGAAAGCCTCTCAGTCAACCCGGAGTCTTTTTGCTTTCTGCACTGTGTCTGAGAGAAGTACCGCTCTCCAAGCTGCTCCACAAAACCCCACAAAAACATATACCGGGCGAGACAGGCAGGCAGCGACAGCAAAAGAAAGAGAGATAGACAGTCTCGAAGAACACAATAAATGCAAACAGATCCTGAGCACTTAATCTGCGCGCAGATACGTTACACCACAAACGGCCAAACGCAATTAGCCATGCCGCTTTCTTCTGCTTTCACACAAACACAATAACTAGCGCTATCTCTCTTCCTCCTTACGCACACCGGGGTGATAAAAGAGAGCGTAATTAATAATGCGAATGGAATGTGGCCAAATATCTTGCCATCATACACTGGGAAACTGAATCAAAGGCATGCAAACATATACAGGTTTTATGGAAACCATGTCCAAAATGCAGAGATCCAAAACAGCCACAATTAGAAAGTCTAATTCAATTTATCAGCTGGAATATATACAGCGTCAACAAGATTTACTTAAGAATTATTCTAAAGGATAGTTTACCCCCCCAAAAAATGTTATTTATTCAACCTCATGTCATTCAAAATCTGTATATGACTATTTCTTCTATGGAACACAAAAGAAGATATTTTGAGAAATGTTTCAGTGGTTTTACGTCCATACAATGGAAGTCAACGGGGCTGTTTGGTTACCAGCATTCTTCAAAACAACTTCTTATGTGTTCTGCAGTATAAAGTCATAAAGGTTTGAAATGATAAGAGGATGAGAACGTGAAAGACCATTATTTGGTGAACTCTCCCTTTAAAACGCATTTCTGGTGTTGTGTATTCTAAGAAAAAAATATTGTTTTCTCTAGAATATGGATTCGACTGCATTCAATTTGTATTCATAAGTCAAAAGTCCAGCAAAGTTTTTCTTAGACTCAAGTGCTATACAAACTCCTTACAAATTGGTGCGACCACATCATTAATAAGAATCCTCTCCAAAGAACGACTTCTTCAAACAAACCTCCAGCAAACTTCCACATGGCTTTTCCGTCATTACCATCATCACTCAATGCATTTACAAAACTATCGGTTGAAATACCAGGTTTGACCTTGCGGCGCTCCGTCATTCTGATGAGAACAGATTTGAATCTCTTCATTAACAATCTCTCAGACAGGTGATTAACTTTATCCCATTCAACCCACTGTGACCTGCAGCTGAGCGAGATCACCTCTCCTTAACAATACACCATTGTTTCATTCTTCAATATGCAGAAATAAATGATTCTTTCTGGCTTTCATTGTCTATTCACAATTACAAGAGGGTGTAATTTACCTTCTATGCTTGTTCGCTGGAAACATTACACATTATAAGGAAATCACGACCAATTTTGTCTTGCGTGATTCCCAGGGCATTGCTAAGGGGTTTCTGGGTGCGTTTCAGGGTGTTGCTATGTGGTTGCAACATGCAAGGGTGTTCCGTTACTGGTCTCAAAAATGAAATGTGTCCAAATGGAAGAGCATTTTATTAATAATGCCGCATTAATAAGTTATTCACTATGTTTAATACAGTACTTTTTGTTTGGGGTTAAACAAATCCAAGCCTAAGTTAGATTAATAGTAATGCTGATGTTTTACTTAAAATATTTCTTTTCAATCTTAATTATTTAAATAATTATACATTTTAGCTGCTTTTTATTAAAGGCAGATGACAAATATGTATTCAAGCTAAAGACATGCAGCCGCAGAAAAAATTAAGAGACCATTTCAAAATTATTTAAAGCTTTTCTGAATTCACTATTTATAGGTATGTGTTTCCGTAAAATTATCATTTTTGTTTCATTCTAGGAACTCCTGGCAATATTTCTCCCAAATTTTAAATAAAAATCTTATTTCTATTTGCAATTATTTGCAGATAATTAAAACTGAAGGGACAGGTTAAAAGATGCTTTGTGCAGAACACAAATTCTGCAAAGAAAACAAGTTCATATTCACTTTTAAGCAATACAACAGTACATGTTTTTAGGAAACATTGCTGTTGGACTTTATGTCACTGCTGTTTGTTGAAATTCATCAGCCAATGGACTCAAAACATCTAGAAATGCATCAATTGGAATGATCTCTTAACTCCAACAGACAGTATGCACAGTTCCACGGTCAGTAACACTAAGGCAGCAGATGCATTTTCCTGATTATGTGCAGCTGCCAGAGGGAGAAATAATGTGTACACACATGATGCATCTGCACATCTGTCTCTTTGGGGATAAATCCAAGATGCATCCGGCCAACACACCCGTACGTGCATGCATGCACACTATAAAACCCATACAGAATGCATTATTTTACAGCAAAAAGGGTCTTTGGCCAACATATGGCCGCTCAGGTGCTGGGCCACCCTCCATGTGCATACCACGCAGCGTGTCTGGATTTCTTGCTTTCAGCGCCTCTAAAAACCTGGACAGATGCTGTTCATCAGAAGAAAAATGAGAAAATAAAGCAGCCAATATTACTCTAATGGTACTGACAAGAGCATCAAACTGTCCTTGAGCACAAGATGACAACACAAACAGGCTTTCATGCAATGGGAATAACGCCAATAAAGAAAGGCATTAAAACGGTGACAAATCGCCCGTCATTTTAAACAAGGGCCCTGCGTAGGCCATGACGCGATACAGGCAGGCATGTGACAGCACCAATTTATAGATGTGTGTTGAGAACAAACCAGGTGTCACTACACCTCCGTGGCCTAGAGGAACTATCTGTCTAGTATACAAACGTGCAACAACAAAACGGGTACAGAGGCGCGTCCTGGAAACTCAGCCCGAGGTGGACGGGTTTAGTGGAAGTCAGATGGCGTGTGGTGAAAGCAATTGTTGCACCAGCTGTGTCCACAGAATTTGCAACCTTTCTTTGTTAAATACATGGTACAAATATTTCAGTGTTAACAAGACACCTCCTCTAAATTAAAAACAAATACGTGGGGGTGTTAAGTAGATGATGGATTTGTTTTCGGAAACAAACGCTCTTACATTTTTTCTCTAATTGTAAGGTTCATTGTTGTTGCGTCAAAAAGGCATCTAAAGGTGGCCGATAAAAGAAAGAAATGCAGCCTGTGATGATGTTAGGCCTATTAGATGATCACAGCCAATCAGAGGACGGCCTATCAGATGATCACAGCCAATCACAGAGAGAGGATACCAAAATCGAGGAGGTGACTTGTGGTATCTCCAGCTGTCCCAGAAACAGGGGTGTGACGACTTATCTAAGCACAGCAAAGACGTCAAGACAACACCCAAAACACAAACACACAAATCTTAGAGCATGACAAGGCTAAATAAATTTAAAGTGATAGAAGTGATGTTAAATTCCACTAAACGTATAAACACCGTGGCGCTATCAAAATGACAAGGGGAGCGTTTGAGAACCCCGTCCATAAACAATCATTATTCCAGCAGTTCATTTAATGATGCTGGAGGCACAAAAATGAAACGCTCACCTTTAATAACAGCAGTGCTCTGAATTATCCCCGGAGGTTCTCGAGCGCTTTGTTGCGACATTGTACGGCTGCCACGCTGGGCACCGTTCCGTTCAGAAGATCTGAGGAGAACTGAGACAGAAGCAGGTGGAGCCGACGGAAAGATAACAGGGCTGAGTCTAGCTAGGATGATGAGGAAGAGGAAGACAGGCGTGTTTTATAAATCTAAATGTATGTTTAAAGCTGCTTTTTCTCTCACATCTATGTTTGAAATAAGAACATTATAGTTAAAACCGCAGGTTACTTAACATGTTTAATTTCAGGTGTCAGATGATGTCAAATTGACATTTCCTGTGAAATCATATCATTATTATAATGTGACTGTTGTCGGCCAAAAAAATCCATGCAACGGAAAATGAAAGAAAGATCCACACTCACTTGTGTCTTCACTTAAAAAAGCCTTGTTGAATCTTACTTTGATGCTTTTCCCCAATGTTTAAGAGTAAACAAATTACAATCAAAATACATATAAGTAAACAAATCGACATTCAAAACATCCAACCAACAAAAGACTTTAAAGCATACAGAATTAAATCTGTAACAATTTTATTTCCAGAGCGAAAAGGGTTTTACACGAGTGCAATTACATAAGAAAAGTGAAGAATATTATCTGGTAGACTCAACTGGTAGAGCACTGCTTTAGTAGCGCAAAAGTCATGGTTTCGATACTCTTACACTATATAAAATATAGCTTGAATGCACTGTAAAGCGCTTTGGATAAAATAATCTGCAAATGTATAAATGTAAATGTATGAATTCAAAGGAAATGAGACAAAAAATTGACAGGTAAAAATGAGGAGGGTGGTGAGAGAAGGAAAGCTGGCTCTGGGACAGGAAATGAGCTGGTCTGTCTCATACCCCAGGACAGAGATGAGAGCCAAGAACACAGCTGCCATTCCTTTCTGCCCTCTCTCTCTCTCTCTCTCTCTCTCTCTCTCTCTCTCTGATCCTCACCCAGCTGCCAGCTGTACTTTAGCTTAGTCATTGACAAAGAATACAAACACTAATGGATCCTGTGAGTTTTCCATCTCGCTCTATAGCTTTTTATCATGTTGCGCTTATTATATTACCCTCATTATTGAAAGTCTCTGTCATAACTCCAAACGTACACATTATTAGCGTTCGCTGGAGGATAAACCAATAGGAGACCGAGGCCACCCGTGTTGACCGCTGGCTCTGTCTTTCATAAATCACACTTCGCGTTAGTCTGTATGAGCTGAGAAAATGATTTTTAGTTTTACAGTGGGGCGTGAATGAGAGTTTACATTTTATGTGACTTTTATGTTTATGGCAGATGCTTTCCCATCAGAGCCAATTTGAAAAGCTCTTCAGTAAACTGTAGAAACTGTGCCAATATTGTGTGGTGACAGTTACTGATACGAATACATGTTAAGATGGAAGCACAACTTTCACTGAAACAAGAAGTTTAGATGAATCCTCCCTGAAAAAAAAAACAATAGGATTTAGATAACCGCATGGTATCTGAATTGAAGTGTTTTTTTACACGGCTATCAATTTGAGCTCAGGTTGGCTCCCTGAGCAGCATATCATGACTTACATTGATAGCCCAACGTGACATAAGATGAAATAACATCCACCAAGTGCGCCCCCATTCCCAACACCTCTGTGACCTCCCTGCAACCCACCCGTACTCAAAAACATCTATACCACCTCTCCTTTCGCAACCTTCGCCAATACTGCCAACGTTCAAATATGTTGTACCAGTCCACCCCGTAAACCTCTTTCCTCCATTTATCATTTGACCTTAAAGTGACAGTTCACCTTAAAAAGAAAATGTTATTATAATTTACTCACCTTTATGTCCTTTCATTTTTTTCTGTGAAACACAAATGGAGTAATTTATAGTTAAATGCCCAAGCCATTTTTAGATACAATGAAAGTGGATGGTGACTACAGCTGTCAAACAAGATTTTCAAGGCAAGACTTAAAGTGATTAATGACTTACAGCCTAGTTATTATACCAAGCTATATAGTACATAATGGTTTCAGGGTTAAAATCCGAGAACACATGTCATACAGACTACTTTTTATGACACTTTGTTTTTTTATTGGAGAGTCTCTAGTCTCCATCCACTGTCATTGTATGGAGAAGATAAGCTGCTGAAAGAAATCTCATTTTTAATTAAACAAATTGGCTCTCACAGGAGCAAACACGTTTCAAAATAAACCTTGTTTATTTTTCTTCAGTCAATCTATCTTGTCCTATTCCACTTTCACCATCATGATGGTACGACTCTCCTTGAAGGAAAAACAAAGTTTTTCAACCCTTCATTCCCTGTAAATTTCCATTGCATGTGGTATGTAGCATGTCTCTTAACGCTGAGCCAGGTAGTAGATTACACACTGACTGAGCAGGATGAAAAACCCCAAGATGTGTGTGAGTGCGCGTGCGTTTGTGCATGTGTGTGCTCGCTGGGTGGGAGTTTCAGAACACACACGTAACTCACGTAGTAAAATGCTATGCCTGTGTGTTTGGTTCTGTCCTATACACTGCAAAACTAAAAGCAAAAATATTTTGGTCGACAGTATTTTTGTCTTTTTTATTTGTGTTTGCAAGATGTTTTGAGCCTTTCCAGGTAAAATACATACACAGCAGGACAAGTTTACTTAACATGCAATTTCTTGTGCGTAAATAAAAAAGCAAGCAAACAGCCTCAAAACATCTTGCAAACACAATTTTTTTTGAGTTTAAAGGAAAATAAAGGTACATTTAACCCAAAGTTAACTCAAAGTTTTTGACTGGTTAAAATGTGATTTCTGTAAGGCACAGTCACAGCTTAAGTCTGTAACCGTTCATTGGTGCAGACACCATCACCTTGCCTCCCAGGGGAACAGATTTCTATACAAAAAAGTATGTCGCCCGCACCCTCAAAATATCGCGGCACGCAGCCCCCAAAGAGATCCCCCCCAAACACACAGATGCCAGTTTCAATTAGTTTCACAAAAGCAGGTCTTCCAAAGCTAGGGGGAAGATGGGGAACTCATTACAGAATTCCTTCCCTTGAACTTTGAAATATAGATCGGGAGGTTGGCAGCGTCATCCCAGCAAGAAAGTGAATGAGAGGAAAGAAAAAAAAGAGCAAGATGAAGGAGAAAAGATTAAGCTGAGAATGACAGAAAAATGGGAGCTGGTCAAACGAAGGAGACAGCCGTGAGTTTGTATCACTGTACTACTAGCAATGACAAAAGAATCATGTTAAAAAACATACCAGTGGATCATATTCAGGCTCACAAGGGTTGTAGGTCAAAATGTGTCATGTTGCAGTTAAGGTATGATGATTAATCATTTCAATAATAACTTGAATAGTATAATAATTCTTAAAAAAATCCTGAGATCATCGCAAAAATGTTTTATATTAATTAATTAAAGTAACTATTGTTAATCCTACTGCCCTATATACATAAAAATATATATTTAATAAAGCTGGTTTCTTTACGTTTTTTATCAAATAAAAAATCTTAGTCAGCATACCCTAGGCAAAACTCTATAGATGTTTTTTTGTAATGCAGTTCTGGTCTAAATCTCTTGACACCTTACAAACTGAATTGCAAATATTTGTCACGCTTCTGCACTTCCTCTCTCTTGGGAACATTCAGCACAAACACCTGCGAGTAGCAAAACACACCTGTCGGGCACATTAAGTCTTCCAAAGTAAGAATCTCTGAAAAGCTTTGAAAACATGCATGTTGTTAAAATCACTGTTAAATGTGTCAAGAAAAGAAACGTGTCTAATTACACGGGTACCAATTTATCTATTTCCGTCATTCGTGCCTTACAATCAAGAAGTTCAATTACCATCAGCGACTATGGAATTTCATCGCCGTGGTAACAGCGTGCAGGGGGTGAGAAAGGGGGTGCTATGGGTATTCATGTGGGACAGGGCTCCTATGTGGCCGGCAGTGACACTCTAAATCCTTCCCACATTTCCATTCTAACATGGCGGCGACTGTTGCTAGGTCACTGATGGAGGTGCCATTTAAAAATGTGTTTGTGTGCACGTTGTGGTTGGTGGGGATTTGATTCTCCTTCCGATTTTCTCTATGCAAATTACATCAATCCCAGGAAATGCCTAAGCCTCTGCATAAAGTTAATTGGCGTGGCAATAACAAAGGCCTGCCTTTGAGCAGGAGGCAAATTAAACATTAGTCGAGAGTTTTTCCTTGGAACTGGTGGGATAATGTAATTACAGAGAATGAATACATCAGCACTTTGCTGCTTCGCACATTTTTGTTTAAAAGCCAGACTGGAAAACAACAATCTGGACACTCCTGGGGCAGTGCGGTTATTGTGTGTGAACGGGTGTGAACATGCATGTGTGTGAATGGGAAACGCTGAGAATATACCGGTCCTATGAGCATGTCGACCTCTGACCCTAAAGACGACTGTGAACCCTCCATTAACACAAGGGTCACGCTGGCGGTGCCTTTTGTTCCACAGGAAGCGAAGTTATGGAAACATGTTGTTTACGGAGTAGTGACCAAATGGCAGCTTAAAGGGATAGTTCACACAAAATTAAAAGTCTTACATTATTTACTTGCCCTCGTGTCATTCAAAACTTGTTCAACCTTGTTCTTGAGCAGAATACAAATGTGCAACGAGGAAGGCGGGACGAGAGTCGTGAGGCGGGGCCGGTGATGGTGGGAATCAGCTGTGCGCACACTGGTCCCGTATATCTCACGGAGGAGATCGATAGCATAAGAGGACGGGCGACAGGACTACGGACGAGAGAGGTTCGGGCCCGGACATGTGTAAGTTTGTGTTTATGTTCTTGGAGCCGGCAGTCGACTTCCGTGTGATTGTTTGTTTATTTTGATTAAAGTTTGTTGAACGTTCACCGGTTCCCGCCTCCTTCCTTCCCTACTGTGAACTTTGCTACAAAATGTTGGTAACCAAACAACATTGGCCCTCATTAACTTTCCCTTTATGGCCACAAAATCAAACACACATTTCTCAAAATAACCTTTGTGTTCAACAGAAGAAAAGTCAGATACATGTTTTGAATGAGATGAGGGTAAATAAATAATGACGTCATTTCTATGTTGGGGTGAACTTTCTCTTTAAGGATACACCAACGCAGTACACTTTGAACATCGGAGGAAGAAAACTATTAATGAGATAGTTCACCCAAAAATGAAAATCATTTGCTCACCCTCTTGTCATTTCAAACCAGTATGACTTTCTTTCCTCTGCAGAACACAAAGGAAGATATTTTAAAGAAAATAGTACTCCGCTATTGTATAGACACAAAACCAATAGAAGTGAATGGGAACCGCCGTTGTTCGGTTACAAAACATTCTTCAAAATATCTTATGCAGAAAAAAGAAAGTCGGTGAGTGGTAAGATGGTAAGTGATAAAAGAATTCTCATTTTTGGGTTAACTATCTCTTTAAAGAAACAGTTTGCAACTTCTTGTCCCCACAAACCCATTGTTTTCCACACAGTACACCAAACAATCTTCAATCGCAGATGGGTATATCATTTCTTATGTCTCCACACAGAACTAAGTGTTCCCTCCTGTCGGTATCAGGGGACATGATCTTCACAGTATACCATTTCTATGAAGGAAGACTCAACAGCGATGTAATATATATAAACACATCAACTTGAAGAAAGTAATTATTGGCTGAAGATTACAACACTGATTACGTCTGACTGCTGCAATACACATCATTTACGTGACTTTATTACGGTGTTTAGGTCATCATATAAGTTTGCATTAAAGTCTACGACTGGTTAAGAAACAGTGACATATGTACATAAGCAAACTGTAGAGCGCTTGTTGCCAAGTAAACTGCTTGTGTGTTTGCCCGTCTCTATGCAGAAGAGTGCAGTGAATGTGACATAAATCAAGACAGGAGAATTGTGTTTCATACTGTAAACTTCCACAACCGTGAGACGGAATGTGTGAATGTCGCAATTTCCAGGCAAAATCTTGCTCCGAAATCTAGCCACGGACTCATAACGTTTTTCTGTGAATAAAATCCACAATACAGCCAAAAAAATCATCACAGGTGAAAAAACGGACATCAGCTTGAACATTTACAGATTCACAGACCTCAATTGCATCATATTACACCAAGAGCAGAGATGTCCGCCGTGATACATTAAAGTGATAGTACAGATAAAAATAAACATTCTGAGATCATTAACTCACCCTCTTTTCATGTCAAACCTGTATGACTTTCTTTACTCTGCAGAACATAAAAGTAGATATTTTGAAGAACCTTGGTACCCAAACAATGGTACTCATTAACTTTTATTTTGTGTCCATACAATAGACGTGAATAGGTACTGCTGTTGTTTGTTTACGAAGATTCTTCAAATGATCTTCTTTTGTGTTCTGCATGAGAAAGAAAGTCATACAGGTTTAAAATGACAAAAGGGTGACTAAGGGATGACAGAATTTTCATTTTTGGGTGAACTATCCCTTTAGGTCGAAAGCTACTGCAGGTAAGAAAGTTCAGTTCAATACATATACCAGAAATATTTCAAACATTACTAAAAATAAAGAATGAATCAGTCTCAAGCACATAATAGACCACTTTAAAAAAAAAAAAAAGGAATTTCTTCACTTCATACAGCGTCCCTGAGGATTTGATATTGTATATCTCGCATACAATAAAAACATTCACAAGGCAAATGAGAGTATTTAGAGATGGGCCGGGGGGTGCAGGGGCTCATTTGTGTATTTCCTGTTACCGACAGCAATAGTGGAAGCAGCGGTTTGAGTAAATGTACACTGTTATTATAAGCCAGGCTGTGCTTTACAAGCTAATGTGAAAATAAACATAGCAACTCTCTCACTGGCATGGTCAACACTCTAAGGGTCTCTTGTCATATCTTATTTTTACACAACTTGTCCGGAGTGAAAAGAACTTAAGCTTTAGGCTTTTTGATGGATTTAGCTGCTTTAAGATGGTGCCGAACTATAGTTAATTTTTTTTTTTTTAATTCTGTCTTCATTCACTCACCCTCAAGTTTTTACAAATCTGTATATTTTTCTTTGTTCTGATGAACACGGAGAAAGATATTTGTAAGAATGCTTATAACCAAAAAGTTCTTGGACCCCACTGACTACCACAGTAAGAAAAAGTTGAACACAAAAGAAGATATTTTAAAGATTGTAGGAAAGGAAACCGTTCTGGAGCACTTTTGACTAACATTGTAATTTTTCCTACTGCGGTAGTAAATGGTGGCAAGAACTTTTTAGTTAAGAGAATTCTTCAAAATACCTGTTCATCAGAACAAAGAAATTAATAGAGATTGGGAAAAGCTTGAGTTAATGGTGACAGAATTTTTATTTTGGGATGAACTGTCCCTTTAACTGGTCAGCAGACTGGCCTTGTTGAAACAGTTATGAAAACCTAATTAAGTTGGTTTAAGCAGATTTGGTTTTCTATGTATGTTTAGTTCTGAACTCAAAAATTGGTTTAGATTTAGCTAGTTTTCAGACCATAAAATGTTGAGTGACTCATTTTCGAGGATGGCCTCTGTCAGGCCAAGTTTCATGTCTCCAAAGTCACAGAGCAGAACGCCACCGGCCCTCATTCAGGCTGTTATTATTTTCTCTGGTCACTCCTGCTTGTCCCGTATCGCTCTTTCACATTCAATTTCCATTCACCTACAAAAGTGTTTTCCTCCTGTTTCACTAGTCATCCAAGAGGAATGCTTTAGGTCCTTCCCACAATGCACCATTCATCATACACCTGGCTCACACAATTAGTCGCCATACCCCTATAAATCACACACTACAAAAAACCCAAGAGGTACAAAACTCGAAGAAGCAACCGTACCAGAGTGGTGCGATTTTGGAACGCGGGGTGTTTCGTCATCACATCTATAGAAAGTAAAACAAACCGACTGCCTTGCCTTTCCTGTCGATAGAAAGCACAGGGTGCAAGATTTACGATCGATGCCTGTCGGGGCATGAATGCTCGCCTCATATTGGCCCGAGAGCTCTCAGGAAGTGACACATTCTCGCAGGCGGGCAAAACGCGCTTCAGATGTTCTGAGGGGTTGCGTATTAAACGGCAGTCTGGCCCTTTGATCAAAGCGCATAACTGCTCTTAAATTCCCGGCGACGCGAGATCTATTACAGTTTCAAAAGAGAAGAAAAAACAACTTTTAAGCACTTCGAAAAGTTGAAAATAAGCACCCCCGCAAGGCTGCTCAGTGAGAGCAGCTAATTTAAAAAACCGAATGTCTAAACTAGCCTAATAGGACGAGTAGGGTAAGGAAAAGCATAAGACACATCCCGCAGCGTACTGGATAAGGGTGAATTAGGGCCTGCCTGCTATAAAAAGCTGAATATTCTTCCTGCCAGACCTCTCTCTCTCTATCTATATATTTACATATGCTCTCAGCTGATCTGGGCATTAAGCGGAGAAGCTCTTTCTGATAGGACCGACCCGACATAATCTACTGCTGGACTGACAACAATAGCCTCTCTCTCCTCCACAGCACACCCCCACAACGGCTACTCCTCTCCAGGCCATCCCTTTTGTGTCCGCGTTGCCATGGAGACCCCCTGAATGATGCACGACGGTTAGGATGTCGAGGGGGTTTTGTGTCCTGTTCTGACCGCGAGTGGAGAGGTGGGTGGGCTGCAGCGTTTTCATTTCAAGTTCTGCTCTGCGAGGTCACACATGGGCATTAAAGGGAAAGTTAACCCCAAAATTATATTCTTTCACCCTCATGTCAGAAAACCTGAATGGCTTTCTTTCTTCTGCTGAACACAAAAGAAGATATTTTGAAGAACGTTACCCAAACAACAACCACTGAGACATTTCTCAAAATATCTTCTTCTGTGTTCCACAGAAGAAAGAGTCATATCCAGGTGTTGAATGACATGAGGGGAAAGAAATTACAGATTTTTTTATTTCTGGGTGACCGTGAACTATCCCCTGGAGAATGCATGACCTGTTTGATCCTTGTTATTGACCAGATGCAATGCTTCACCTTGCATTTACAAATATATACTGCAGGGCAACTGAATAACATCAAGTTTAATATGACAATTATAACCAACAACAACAACCCAAATGAGAGATGTATTTGCCCACAGGCCATTGTCATTACAACAGTCATTAAAATACAAGTTCTGGAGGCAATAATATAAAAAAACACAGTCAACTGCAGAATGCCAATACAATGTGCTTATTTTTACAGTGTAGGTTTGTTCAAAGCCTGTACCCAAAGTATATCTGTCTTAGAAAACATCAGTTATTTAGCATCTTGACAAAAAGTGAAAAAGAGCTCAAACAGACTACTATAAGTTCCACACTCAACCTCCTACACAACGGCTACGATTGGCTCCTGCCAGCACAGAGACAAAAGAATCTTCATCAATATGCTCTCTGTGTCTTGATGAGAGAGTGAAAGAGAGAGAAACTTAGCGATGCATACATTCATTTCATTTAGAATTTCATTTGCACCACACGTTTTACACATTAATGAATCCTAAGTACTTAAGCAGGCAGCCCGGGGAGGCCGGCGGTGATTTGCAAGGAAAGAGCATTGCATGCTGGGAAGGCAGGGTTAGTTAGGCCACTCTTTCAGGAGCAGAAGCAGGAATCTATAAAAAAAGAACAGTGCAAGGCCAGAGCCCAGACCAGAGAAGAGTGATTTAACAATGATGCTATTAACAATCCATTACGGAGTTGAAAGATAATGATTATATAAATAGAAACGGATAGTGAGCACTATTGAATTTACACTGGATTCACAACCAATGGGAGGTATTTGTCAATTGATTTAGGATGTATTTGCGCAATGAGAAAGATTGTGTGATCTTTTGTTAGATTTAAAATGTATTTTCCTGGAGAACATATTGCCTGAACTTTGTAAGAGCACATACATTTTAAAGTGAAACATTCATCGCAACATTTTCATGTTAGGTATGAAAACATTATAGATTGTTATATAATAATTATATATTATAATAGTATTATTTATTAATAAAATAATAATAAAATAAAATAAAAGTATATTATAAAAATAAACATATAAAATGTTTTTATTTTATTTTATCTACTCATGTCTGGGAATTTTAATTAAAGCGGCAATGTGTACATGTTGCTGCTTCTTTTAATGTATATCTTTAGGTGGATTGAATTTAAATGATCTCAACATGACATTTTCTGCGAAATTGTAACCAACAGTTTAAATTAGCTTCCTGTTGCAAATCAGATTTTTATACAATTACTCAATAAATGATTTTTGCAGCTTTAATATAGAAAAGAATGATATTTCGTACTTGTTTCATTCTCAATGATAATCTTGCTTGCTGTACGACTGCATTTTTTATTACCAATCTACACCTTAGGTTCATGTGCACCGACAACTACACCACAGCTCCGACAAACCTCAGGTTCAATCATGTAATATTTAGGAAAATGAAAGATATGATCAGATGTCATACCGGTTATTCCTTTAACCACAGCGTTGCAGCATAATGACTCAAGTTCCATCTGTCTGTTGATAGACTTACCAAGCAGGGGCTAATTAAAGAGTGTTTGTGTGTGTTTATGTGTGAGGTCCTTCCAATCCCTGTGCACCCTTCTCTAAGCCTAATGAAGGTAATATTGTGCTAAGAGAAGCTTAATATGATGATATCACAGAGGGGACACTGTTCCTCTGTCACTGATAACCTACTTGCATGTCTGTGTTTCCATCACTTGTGCGGTAATGCTAAAACGTTTACATATATTAATTAACTATTTTTCCACGAGACGCATTTACCGGGAAACAAACCCATGACCTTAGTGTTGCTGGATCTATTTGAGACCTAAAAAGCACAGTCTAGACTCCACAGTCTACAAAAGCTTTCCTGGAGCTTTGCAAAAACACAAATGACCAACACAAAAAAATGTTAAGACTTCGCCACCTCTATATCCAGGAATACCCAACTTTCCCTGACTGTAAAAGGCAATATTCTCAACTCTACTAAACATACAGTTTACACCGTTCGGCCGCACGTTAGCCTTTTGTGGAAAGAAAAACTAACTGGTGCAGAGTTTTACAGCCATCCAAGTGTGAACACTTAATGCGTTCCCTTAAAGTTAGCAGATAAAAGACCTCGTGCTCTGTTAAATGAAAGGCACTTTCCCGCTCGGCTCGGGGCTATAACAGGCCCTTCCAAAGATAAGAGACCATTCTAGATCGACCTCACCGCACCCGGCACATTCTGAATCCTAACCCCCTTTAATAATTAACAAGGATTTGATACACGAGTAATTATTTTTCCAAACAAATTACGCCCTGGGCCCAAACCGCTGCAACTTGATACACTGATGTAGCTCACCGCCATAAAGACATTTAATCATCTTTCATTATTTATTAACAGAGCTGAAATAAGATTTGACAGCTCGTCATTTTAGGATTTTGACGGCGTGAAAAAGCATCTTATAGTTTAGGTGTGGTGCTCTAGGTGAACCATGGGCCCAAGGAACAATGCTCTGTCGTTCTTTCATTCTTTCTTTCTTGTCTTTTTTTCCATTTATTTTCTTATTTTCTTATTCTTTCCTTTCTTTCGTCCGGTTTCTTTTTTTCTTATTTTTTCTTTCCTGATCTTCCCTACTCTATTTCTTTCTTCTTCTTCTCTTTTTTTTCTTTCTTTCCTGTTCTTTCCTTCTATCTATCCATCCACTATCCATACATCCTTTTCTTTCTTTCTTTCTTTCTTACTTTTCTTATTCTTTCATTATATGTTTCTTTCCTTTTTCTCTCGTTTATTCTTTCATCCCTATTATTCCCTACTCTTTTTCTTTCTCCTTTTCTTTTCTTTACTTTACTTCCCTTTTCTATTCTTTCATTCCTGTTGTTTCTTTCTATCTCTCCATGCACTATCCATACATCCTTTTCTTTCTATCTTTCTTTCTCTTTCTCTTTCTCTTTTTCTTTCTCCTTCTTTTCTTTTCTTTTCTTTTTTTCATTCCTGTTGTTTCTTTCTATCTATCCATCCACTACTATCCATACATCCATTTCTTTCTTTCTTTCTTTCTTTCTTTCTTTCTTCTTTCTTCTTCTTTCTTTCTTCTTTCTTTCTTTCTTTCTTTCCTTATTCTTTTGTTTATTCGTTCATCCTATCATTTCTTTCTATCTATCCATATCCATCCATCTGCTCCATCTATCTATCCATTTATTGTATAAATTGTATTGTAAAGTATACCATGTAAATTGTATGTTATATGTATAATAGTGCTCCACCAAAGTTCATTGTATATGAACAGTGACAAGTTCTTACTTCCTTTCTTCCATCCATCCATTTCTGTCAAGCTACTAACAGACAATGAATACACAATGGAATAAAACAAATCAGGGCAGTACAGTAAGCTTTAAAAAGAGCCTCATCTGGCAAAACAAACAGGGCCCGGCCTGGCGTAAATTAGCCAAACTATTTACCCACGTACGCATATTAGCAAATTCTTCCAAATGGGAAACAAATGCATCTGTTTTGTTCTGTGTAGTTCATGGGAAATTGCATGGCTCCGTGATAGCAAGAGATTTACTGTGACCAAACTGAAAGAAAAAAAGTAGAGTGGGGCCACTTATGTTCACAATCCCATAATACCCATAAACTGGGCCTGCCTGCCTAGCCCCCACCATGGAATAGGTGGTCAACGGCTCTCCAAATTGTGCTCGTTCTTGTGATAAAACTGGGGCGAGTCCATTGTGAGAAATAACAATTTTGCTACGTGTAGACCACTAAACACATTAATTTCAGTACTGGGATAAAATCCAAACACAAAATAAGACCACAGAGCCAACCAACTTTAAAAAAGACACAAATGTAGCTTCTTACTCCCTCACTGCACGTGTGAGAGCGACTAGAAACTTGAAAGGTTTATACACCAGTGAGTGCAAACGCCAGTCTTGCAGTAGGGATTATGGTTTATTTAGTCTAGAAAACAGTCAGAACTCGACAATGAGCAATAACAGAACTGAAGAATAGAAAAATAGGGGGTTAGGCAGGCTGGATGGAAACGCCTTGGCAGAAAACAGGCAGGGCAAAGAACTCTTGCAATTTTTATGAAGCACAGTACCAGCCACAGCTAACAGCGTGAGATCTAAATTAGCTGGAGACAAACAACACAAATGTTAGGCCCTGGTTAAGACGACTACGAGAGCGCCATTGAAATGGATTAGCAGTGTCAATGTCTGTCAAAAGTGCGATTCCAGACACCGTTCTTCTGATATGGGAGTCTAATGGCGTGATTTTGTAGCGTGGCTTTAAGATGCTCGACTAGCAGGAGTTAATTAGCTACTCGTCTCTTGCTCCGCTGAGGAGAAAGTAAGACGCTATGAAGCACAGTAGCCCACAGGCAAATGAAATGAGGGCCTGGTTATTACATTTCTGTCAGTCATCTTCACAAAAGGTCTCATAAAACTCATTCTTGGGAGGTGTAAAAAGGAAAAGCATTATTTCATCAGTGCATCTGGATGCCCATCAGTTTAAAAATGCCATTTTTAATCTAAAAAAATGACTTTTAATAACAAAGAAAATGTCACGGTTGACATTCATGATAACACTGTTCTATCCCTGTTTCTATCCCATTCTCTCCAAGGAAAGCATATTTAAGACCCCTGCAGTGTCTGTTGTTTTTTGTTGCTACAGAGAAGCCGAACTCTTATTCGAGCTTGACTCCGTGTAAGCAAATCCCACTGCTCGGCCGCGTCGGTATAAAAAGATGCCTTACATACGCTTGAAAGAACAGTAACTAGTGGCAACCTCATTCATCAAAGTGCATCTTAATGCCTGCCACGAAGCCATCGTAAATGTCCTGGAACGGTAGTTCATTTATAAACACTAGATAGGCAGGTTCTGACTGGTCACACTGAGGAGTATTGTTTGGTGCCAGAAAGAGATCATGTTCCATGTGATGTACTTTAGATGAACTGATTGATAATACGGCTTCGTCTCCTTTCTTCTCGGTGCCGTCGTAAAATGTAACCTCATAAAAAAATACTTTTTTTTATTTAAACATGTCAGTGGGAAAAAGTGTAACACTCAATGGTCAATTCAAAACAGCCAACCTATAATTCACGATCATATGTTACCCTGGACAGCAAAAAACTGAGAATCTCGAAATTGAGAGGTTTACATAATCTGAAAGCTGAATAAATAGGAGTTGTTAGATTTGGACAATAACTGGCTGAGATACAACCGTTTAAAACTCACAAATCTGAGGGTGCTAAAAAATCAAAATATAGAGAAAATCGCCTTTGAAGTTGTTTATCAGGGACACTGTGGCAGGCCATCCGCTCATAAAAATTAAGTTTTTATATATTTAAGGGAGGAAATTTACAAAATATCTTCATGGAACATGATCTTTACTTAATATCCTAATGATTTTGGCATTAAAAAAAAATGGATAATTTTGACCCACACAATGTATTTTTGTTTATTACTAAAAATGTTCCCGTGCTACTTAAGGCTGGTTTTGTGATCCAGGGTCACATATAAAAGTTTACCTTAGCAAAGGTTAAATCAGATGTGATGTTATAACACACCATGACACACCCAGTGCAAAATGAGCTATAATATGTAAAGTGCAGATATATAATACATAACATAAATAAGCAGAGTAATATAGCCAACACCGATAATTGTAAACAAAAAATACACTTCAAGTTATTATAGACCCCAAATGCTAAAGGTGGGCTTTGAGATCTTATTAAATCAAGTTTTGTTAAATAAAAAAAGAAAATTGAAGTCAGAAGTATTACTAGGAGTGCATTTACAGCAGTGAGTAAAAAAATACTAGCTGACTGCATCCTGGCACATTGAAGCTGCAACAATATCGATGTGTGATCGATGTGTGCAAATAAATAGATTCGTCTTCGAAGTTAAAAGCTACGGCCATTAGCATGTTGGACATTCTAAAGAAAGCAAGGTCATGACCTCCGGATCCCGTTAGGCTTTTTCCTGCTGCTGCGCATCTTTAGGCTGAATTTCAGCCAACTGTAGTAAGATGTGCTTCCCCTCAAGCCTTCCTATATTAAGGCTCTGACGTTTGGAGAGTATTGACTGAGTGGCCATTCTGTCTCTTCATCTGTGACCTCTAACCAATATGACTCACACTGCTGTATCCAGCGGGGCCTTCACAGTACACGGAGAACTGACGACAGCTAGGGGTGGGGGGATGGAGGAAAAGAGAGAGCAAATGAGAAAGAGAGGAGAGAAAGGGACCGTATGACAGCATTTGGCTCATCTGCTATCCTCATTCCGACCGCAGCCGTGTCATACTTCACCCAAAAAGGAAAATTCTGTCATCGTTTACTCACCTTCGAGTTGTTCCCAATCTGTTTTTTGTGCTGATGAACACAGAGAAAGATATTTGGAAGTTTGCTTATCAAAACAGATCTCGCCTCCCATTGACTAGGAAAAATGACTTATTATTTAGTTTTTATTTTGTTCTGTTGAACACAAAAGAAGATATTTTGAAGAATGCAGCAAACAGTTCTGGGGCACATTTTTTCCTACTATGGTAGTCAATGGGGGGCAAAATCTGTCTGTCACAGCTAGTTGCAGTGTCTTCAATTTCTTAACCACAGGCAGGAGATTTAAGTGGGGTGATGAATGCTCGATGAAGGATCTTCTGAGCAATGCCCCCATCCTTTCCGCCCCTAACTTTGAAAAACCCTTCAAGTTGCAAGTTCATGTTAGCGATAAAGGGTGGGGCACGGCTTTCTTACAAGAGGATGAATACAAAATCGATCAACCTGTCGCATATTTCTCCAAAAAGTTTACAAGTTGCAAAAGCGGTTATAGTACCATCGAGCAAGCTCTTTCGCTCTTATTAGCGTTGCAACATTCTTGATTTATTTGTGGGAGGTGGGATTACTCCTCTCCTTGTACATACTTTCTGACACCAATGTCCGATTCAAACCGATGCTTAATGCGAGGGGTGCTGTTCATTCAAAATTATGACAATGATGTTCGGCATATAAAGGGCTCAGAAAATATCATCACTGATGTGTTGTCCCAAGCCGAAGGTGCTGAACTGTAAGGCTGTTTTGGTGTTGAATTATTTTTCTGTCTTTAAAGATGAAATAAGAAACTTATTGGTGGGGTGTTACGTCCATGAGGACCTATAATTTTTATTTGTAAAAATGTGTAACAAGGTTTCTCTTTTGTGGTGCAGGTGTTTTCTCTGTTGTGTCATGTTGCTCCTCCTACTGTCTGCTTTACAGGTCTAGCAGTGTCATCTGATGTCTTTTTCAGATCGTTAAGGAGGTTACTTAACCTGAGATCTCCAGATTGAAGATGAGAGAGAAAGCCTGGAGTTTTCGCCGGTTCAAAGCTGTTGGCTCCAAGGTCTCAACGTTTCACAGAAATGGGTGTAACACAGCTTCTAATTGACCACTTAACTAATTGTATTATCTCTTTATTAAATACAAAGAAGGGGATGCCACCTTTTTGCTAACGAAAAGCATTCATTTTCATTTAAAAAATCTACTTGCAATATGCACTTTAAACCCTATAAGGAACACGTAACGTAAGCATTCTTCCAAATATCTGTCTCTGTGTTCATCAGAACAAAGACACTTATATAGATTTGGAACAACTCGAAGGTGAGTAAATGATGACAGAATATTCATTTTTGGGTGAAGTATCCCTTTAATTACAAATAATAAAGTGTTTACTATTTTTCTCTGCTTTACTTTACGTAAAACAGTCAATTAAAAAAATGATGGATAATAACAATTATTATGCTTTAGCGTTAGAAATACTACAGCAACTAAAAAGCTTACACTAACGGATTAACGCAAGGTTGCAGGGGATTGCAAATACCTATGTAAAATGTTTAGGATAAAGCAATTTAAGTCGCTTTGGATGAAAGCGTCTGCCAAATGCGTAAATGTAAATGTAAACCATAAGAGAAATATAACAAATGATTCTGGTAATCACACCATACCGTAAGTTTAGGGACAAACCTTAAATTTGTTAAGCACTAATACCTAGTATTATTATTGTATACAATTGTATTAATTTAATGTAAATAATCTATATGAACATGAATCTTATATTTTATAAGCATGTAAACACAGAAAACAAAGCTTGTGTGCATGTAAAATAACTATATTTTTATCATAAAAAACATTCAAACATGTCACTTTAACTATTTTAAAAAGGAATCAATAACTAGTTGACAAATCCCTATTCATAACAAACCTCCTTTTCATGTTGTCATTTAAGATAAAAGGGTCAAACGGTCATACTGGAACAGGATACTAATCTGCTTTATCTAGTCCTGAGAAAGCAAGTCAGATTTACCTTTTACATCATTCCTTAGTTTACAACACAGCTAGGGCAGAGGGAGGTACGCTGACATAACCTGAAGTGTTAGAAACAAGTGAGACTGCCAGTTTGACAACCTCAGATCATTGGAATGATGGCCTTGTGTAAATACGCATCCAATATGTTGTGTTAGCAAAGCCTTACTGAGAAAAAAAACCAACAAATACAAAAGAAAAGCTATTTCTTGCAAATGAGTCACAAAACAGATTCTGAAATCACACTTGAGCTGAATAAAACTGCAGTGTTTACTACTTCAGCACGGCTGTAAATGCCTAATTCAATCCATTCGACGTGTGAGTCATATGTGACGTGTAAGGGACCCAACTGTATCTTCAACGGCTTGCATGTGCATGCGGTTTATTGCCTTGCTAATGTTTACTTTAATTAGAGCCGCTTTGTTTGCTCGTGTTAATTTATCTCCGAGAAAAATCTATAAATCACCAGAAGACTAGCCTACACCTATGTTATGTGAGCTCTTAAATCCAACACACCACAATCGCCCACGTTCAACAGATCAAATATCAGCAGAACAGACAGTCTGCGAGTTTGCGTTTAGCAGCGGCAGCAAAAGATGCGAAGAACAGCTGATGAGGCCAGCGTTTCCAGCGCTGACATCCGTTTGTGGAAGCTTTTAAGGGGCGTTCGCAGTGGAAGAATGACACCAAAGCCATCCAAAGCTTCCCCTGCTGCCCACTATCGCTTAAACAGCTGATAGCACGTCTTAAGAGGATCCTTTTAGAAAGCAGAGAGCAGAAGGGTGGGCTGACAGGGACTTTAGTTAAAAATATGCAAAAGGAACATTTGGTGCTTCCTGTCCTATAAAAGGTCACTGGTAATTGTCCCTCCGATTTCAAAGCGCTGCCAAAATAAACAACTGCAGGAACGGAACAGAAGATGCAGAAGCGAGCATGTCATCACGTAACGGCTCTCTTAAAAGCCTCCGATAGAAACTTTTTGTAACCTTGGTACGTCGGTCAGCCTAAGTTCGGACAGTTTAAATTGCGTTAGAAGCATGTTTTAAGCTTCTTTGAGTAAGGCTCATTTTTATCAGAAAGAAATCGAGACAAAGTAGAAGTGTGTACTGTTTTTGGTCCCCTTTTGAGAGATTTTTTGAGGGTTGGTCGGCAAAAGGGAATGTTATTGGTTTGATACGAGTAAAGCTAAACTGACTGAACTTGAATAATGCTAATTGTCACAAAACATATTTTATACTCATTTTGACACATCCCACAGTTTTTTTATGTAGTCATGTACCTGGTGTCAGGTAAAGATATAATAAAGTCATCTATTGATAACAGACATATATAGAATAAGATTCATTTTCAGCTGATTTAAAAACGTCGTCCTATACCTTAGATTTCCACACGCATATTCTCAAAGACATTATTTTACATTTATTATCAATTTACATCTTTCATAGGTGCCGTACCATAACGGAGTCATAAATATTATTTCTGAACATCAATATATTTGCTTTGGATTGAGGAAACTTACAGTACCCTATATTAAACCCAGAACTAGGGCTGTCACAAGTATGAAATAACTGTCTCATCGTAATTATTTGACGTCATCGCATTTCAGATAACCACAATTATTATGAATCCTTAGAAAACAAGGATGATCTGTAGTATCTGCTGCATTTTACATTCACTGTTCTTTATCTGGGCTCACATTCAAGTTACACTTCTCCATCATTTGAGAAGTATTAACTTTGTATGTTTTGTGTTGATTTGATTCCAGACTTGCTGTATCTACACAGCAAGTCCCTCATATCTAGTTTTAGTGCTCAAGACTCTCTTAAGGTCACTCTATAGTAAATAATATTAGTTATTAACACAATTTTCACATTTCTTAAGTATAAAGCTTATTCATTTAATAAATTAACTTTCATTAATAGTTATATTGTCAAAGCCTTAAAACAGACAATTAGTCGCCGAAATTATTTAATAGATGATTAATCGTCAGCCAAATTTCATAATCGTGACAGCCGTACCCAGAACAGCTAAGCTGGATCTTTGACAGAGTTCATACATTACATGAAATCACCAATATATTCTCTTCACTCTGCACATTTTCTCTGGTAGCAGCCTTTAAACAAATTCTTTCTCATGATCCTCCCCCAAAAAACGCAATCTTTCTCTCCCTTCTCCATTAAAAATTTCTTTCTGATAAGAAACAGAAGCGAACCCCTGTTTCATGAACAGCCTGCTGCTTTAAGATCAGGGAGATCCTTTCCCATGGGCTATAAAACTTAGTGGGAAGTCTGTACAGGTGGGTCGCTGCCGGCTACATTTCTGTGTGTGTCCCGTTACTGAAAAATGAGGTTGCTAGCAGTGGACAGAGGTCTGATTGATGTATCTTGTTGCTTTCAGCACAGAAATGCTATATAAATGAGAGTTACAATGAAATGGATTATAAGAAGCATCTCTATATGCATCACTAAAATACACAAGTTTTACAGACAATGTATATGGTATAGTGGGTTGTTTACTGGCATAAGGTAAGTAATAAGGGCCCTATGATATTCTAGTCTATAATAGGGTGTGACATCAGTCAATATACTGTAGTTCCATTAACACATATGCTGCAGGACCAGTTATGCACCCAAGTTCAGATTATGTGTAATAGTAACAATACAGTAGTAATACCCACAGTCTCTCTCTATCTGTATGTCTCCGTCTACTAATGTGTAGACTCTGTTAATTGTCAGCTGTTTTTTCTCTACATTCCAGTGTGGCGTGAATTATGGGGATCATCTTTTGCACGGACACCCATAAGTGAAAGGACAAGTATTCCATCTCACACTGTAATAAGCTCATGTACTTCCACTTAAGCGAGAGAAAAGTGTAAAGCTGCTTGATAAAAAAATATTTTTTTAATGTTATATAATTCCAAGCATGTTATTCAATGAGTTTATGGTTATACTTAATGTGGGGGAAAAAAATAATTACTAGAAAAGCTTTTGAGTGCAGACGGTTATGTTAGACTGCAGCAGATCACTTATCCATCCTGTTGCAAATCTTCTTGACCAATCTGGGACAGAGCATTCATTAAACACTAATTTACAGCGACCTTGAGCTCAACGCATGTTGTCCTGTTATATTTAGCCTGTTTGATCTCAGATCATTTCCTACATTTAAACCGATTACGCAGGCACAATCTGAAAGATCCAAGTGGTCAACACACTAGTTAAAAGTTTCCACTCACCGCAGCAATTATCCCGAACAGTCACATGAAAGCCTGAAAGACACCCGCCCTCATTCAGCAACGATGCCGGTGGCACCTAAAAGTAACGTCTATGTACAGCACATCTGGCAGCACTTGGACTGACTCATTCCTTGAAGTTTATTTCCCTCATGGTTGCTGTGTGGTCATACACCTAACCTAAGCCGCTCTGAGTTTACAACAAGACAACCCGACTGAGATCAAGCTTCTTTGTGAACCGGGTCTACGTCTACACAAAACGAAACCCAAAAGTGGTTATTAACAAGTAAATGAAAAAGTTGACTGGAAAAAATAAACTGCTTTTTAAATGAGGCATCTGTTTCTAATGTGGGCATGCTGGTGTGGATTACAGGGAAGTACAGCCGGGGAACTTACGCTGACCCCACATCTTCATCCCACGGGAGATGATAAATAGTGATGAGTATGCAGGATTTAGGTGGGGGGATGCAACTGGCTCCTTGTTTACAGTAAACCCCTTGCATGCATTTGTTCATGCATCAGAAATCAGAAAGTCTGAAAGGGAGAGAATATCTCCCTTGCACATCTCAAAGGTGATACTAGCTGGTTGTTAAACACACCACACACGCCATTTTAATCTTCTAAACTCTTTACGACAACACAAATGAAAGACCTTCTTTGGTTTTTACTACACACCTCCTAGAATAAAAAATACATGTTCTACAAAACAAAAGGTAGTCCTTGACAGAAAACATTACAATAGGAGCAGTTCTGAGAAGACACAGTGACCTTTATTGTTCTTACCTGTAATATCTCGACTGCAGGTAGGTAGAGCACACGGCTTTGGAGACATGACTGGCAGAGCCGAAGTCAATGACTTTGACCCTGTAGGGCTGGCGAGATGGGTCCACCAACATGATGTTCTCCGGCTTGAGGTCGGCGTGGATCAGTCCAAGGCTCTTCAGCTTCATAAGTGCGGTGGCCACCTGCTGCAGGATCGGTCGGATGTACTTGAGCGGCAATGGACTGAATTTGTTCTGCTTGAGAAAGTCGTACAGGTTCCGCTCCAACATCTCGAAAACCAGGCACGTGTGGTTCTTGTGCTGGAAGCACTCGTACGCCCTAACAAAGTTGTAGTCGTCCGCGCTCTCCGTGCTCAGCCGCGCCAGTATGCTCACTTCGATCTGTCCTTGCCGCGCATAAGACGGATGATTCTTCAGGATCTTGATGGCCACGATCTCGCTGGTGCCACGTTTCCAACACTTCACCACCTGTCCGAACGTACCTCGACCCAGGAACTCCAGCACCTCATAGGTGTTGGTCATGGAGCAAAGCACCTCATGCTGCAAGAGCTGGTAGTCGCCCTCGCTGTTGGCGCCGCTGTTCTTGGAAGTCGCTGTTGTGGAGGTGGTCGCCGTGGCGACGGTGGCCCCGCTCTGAGCGTTGTTCTGGATCATGGGTGCGGGCGGTTGCTGCTCCTCGACCAGGTGCACGCTGCTTCTGCTTCCGTTGTTGTTGTCAAGCTCCTCGCTTTTGCGCTTAAGCCCGCATCGCTGGTAGGTGTCCAGCAGACTGACTGTGCTGCGGCGCGTCAGGTTGTGCCCTCCGCTGCCGCTCCCGCTACTTCCTGTGCTGCCCAAAAGTTGACCTGCCGGCCCTGACGTGCTGCTGGCCGAAGCCACCACGATGTGCCCTGAACCGGCTGGGAAGAGGAGTGCCTGTTCGTAGGACAGGGAAGAGTTGGAGACCTGGAGACTGGCGCCGTTGATGCCCAATGGGGCGACTGAGACACTCTGCTTGCTGTTCTGACTATAGACCTTGCTGTGCGTGCCGTACCCCGTCATATCCCAGTTGCAACTCTGCTCCACCTTCAGTTTCTTCACGCTAAAGAAAGCACTTGTCTGAAGAGTGTGAGGGGAGAAGACTTGCACTTGCGAGGCCATACCTGAAAAAGAGAGGGAGGGGGGAGAGAGAGAGAGGAGGGAATGTGAGACTAGCACTGAAACTCGAGTATAAGCTTTAAATAAAAATCGTACAGGTCACAGCAAGCCAGTTTAATCGAGTCAGAGTCCAGATGCTAACTTATAAAATAGCAGTTGAACAAATAGATTGCAGGCTTTCGCTCTCATTGCTCTGACTTGAAACTAATGCTGACAATCTGCTTCAGGGCATCACCTGGACTGATTTACCTTAATATACTGTATTTATGAATATTTCAACATGAACTAAATACATGTGATTACAATACATAAATAGATGTTGTATAAATGTACAGCCTTGAAACCACTCCAGTTTTACTATTAAGCAGCAGTTCTGCGTGTATTGTGGCAAATGTTGAATTTCAACAGAAACTAACCTCAGGAAGGACAGTCACCCAACAACCATGTGAAAGACTGAGAGAATGCCAAGACGCATTTAAGTTGTGACAAAAAATGGATAATTTTTAATATGTTTGAACAGATATTTAGATACATTTAAAAACATTGTGTTTTTAACATGAATATGATTTTTTTGCAGTATTCATTGCACGCATTCATTTTGACCGGTTTGTCCTAAATTTAGATTTTTGAAACAAAAATTATTGTTTTTCTTGAACACATACCATATGTGTATATTACGGATGTAACAAAATCAAAATCTCTCTGTACGATAATTAGTCGTCCGTGGTACGACATTTATTGGAATATTTGAAATGACAAATGATGACTTGGAAACGTACCATAAGGATCCTCTTTTCTTTATCCACTAATCATAACTGTTGCTTAGAGATATGAGTTATAGTACGAGATGGGTCAAATGACATAAAAATCCCTTTAGGCCCTTTCAAACAGTCATGTGACCACGATTAATATTGAGACAAGTTTGCCATCGCGATAGCACAATATCGATAATATTGTTACATCCCTAGTGTATGTCGTATCCACACATTATTTTCCAAATGAATAACGTTCCCATAATTTAAAGAACAAACTGTTACTGTAAACACCAAAGGTATGGGTCCTTAAAAGAAAAGCTGCATTATAAATAATCTAAAAATGAAACTAAAAATTCAAAACATTGTAAACTGTGATAAGGGTTGTGGTTGAAAAATGTCATTATAGTACAGCACGCTGTATTTTTACGGATTAGTTTGAAAACAAACATCTCTTTATGAGTGAATGTTAAGTATGTGTGCTCACATAATAAAAGTGTGATACACCAAATTACAATGCCTTACTTATAATATGCACTCTTCACACAGCGGAAAACTGAAGTAAAAGAGCTAAATGTAAAACAATAATATACTGTATGTAGAGAAAAAACGTTCCCTTCAGGGTTCCTGTAAAAAATAAAACAACCACTATGCCATATGAGCTCCACCAAAAAGACACGAAGTACATGTCAACCCCAAAACCATAGAAAATTGCGTGAGCCTAAAGGAATGATCACAATTTCCTAAAAAAAGATAGTAGTCCATGCATGCAACACTTCGCATAATTAACCTCAAATAGATGCACATCACTCTTCCAGAGGCATTCAAAAATAAAAAAGTGCTTGAACTTGAAACATCGAAACATCTTAACATCAGATCTTCAACGCAAAACAACACAAACAGAACTGAGCGGAGAAAATGGGGGCTTCTGGGAACTCTCTCTCTTCAGAAGCGGCGATACTTCTTCAAGCGAACAGTGCCTAGATATAGCCCTCGCAAGCAGGCCTTTTTGTAGTGCTAAAATAATGATTACAGTACAGAGAGGTTTACATGCAGAGGATGCTGTAATACACTATTTACAGAATTTCCGAAGTGGCCTGAATTAGCACGCTAGGAAATGAAAGGCTCCTTCAGCGTGCATTTAATGCCACAAGTGCATATCGATTCCCACCGTCAGACACAAATTCTATGTAATGCACAATTATTTTATTGTATTCCTGCGCCGGCACGTCACAATTATGATAATCTGATGTCAGCATGAAGGAAAGACTTGTAAGATCTCTGAGGCACAAATAAACAGGCAGTGCTTTAAACCCCATCACATTCACTTTTAAAGAGACTGACAGGAAGATCCACAGCAGGATGCAAAATGGTTAAATGCGTTTATTAAATAAAAAATTGCCAATTAAAGATAGCCTGACTGAGAGGTTTAAAACAACAGCTTAATCTTTCAGCCTTGATTTCCTTTTTAACATTCAGTTAATAGTTCAAGCAAAAAATAAGTATTTCATAACATTATTTACTCACTCCCATATCATTTTACTCCCACAAGGAGCTCTTATTTTCTTACAGCTATCAAGGTCTTAAATGAAAAAGATTTGCATAAAAATAGCTTACATTAGTAAAAATTAAGAGCTTATCTTCCTTTCCCCAAAAGCACACAAAATTGGCATCATGGATGTGTGTCATGACCTGAGATGATGTGACAGTTTGCGGGGTGGACAATGAGATTGGAGAGATTCAGTGACAAATTCAATGTAGGTATTTTCCAAAAAATGTCATATTGCTTGAGATGACTCAATTACAGTACATGATACATTTTAGGATTCCTTAAGTACATAACAAGAGATCATGAGATTAATTTTCATCCAGTGTGTAATGTTCTTGTGTTTGAAAGTAAGCTGTCTGCAAAGTTGTAAATCTGAAGGTGAATGAATAAAGTTATTTGCTTGGAATAAAGATATTTGCTAGGAATAAAGGAAGTCGACTCTGAACGAGTAGTCGCTTGTCCGATTAGCGAACCGCCGCGGATTTACGTCACTGCCCCCAAAAAGTTAACTCGTCTACCCCAAACAATGTAGCTCCTGAGCCTTATTTGTGGTAGACCAATCACAGCAGACTAGACCATCTGACCAATCACATCATACTAGGCTAGCGTAAAGGAGGGATTAGACGGATGAATCGCGGAACGAATCATTTGAGATAGCGTCAAGAAGTTAGGTAAGAATAACTACCTATTATTATGAAATAATCGTTTTTTTTTTCAGCTTCTATGTACAGAAACTTGTTGTTACACTCCATAAACCAAAGTTGGTACTAAAAATCCCTAGTTATATACTCTTCAATAGTAAGAATTCTTCATTGTGTTCTTAAAACAACCACGTAGAGTTCTGTAAAGAAGTAAGGGTTAGTAAATCGTCCGTTGATGTACGAGCCATAACTATACGACTCAATAACATGATTAAAGCCATCTTGAATATCTCTATTCCTTCACAGGATACATTAAATATAAAATGGATCTCCTATGTTGTTTTCCATACAAAATGAATCACCGTAAGAATAAATGACTTTTTCCTTCATGGTCTCGTTTTACAAGAACATAATGAATCTTGCTCGGTTTGAGGAATGCCTTGACGCAACAATATTCTCAAGACAGGAAACAGGGGAAGGAAACTTAGCATGAACACTTTATCATTATTATGGGTCGTGATGGTTGCGCTTTCAAAATGAGCTTCCTCTCCATCCACTTTCCTCTTAAATTTGAAAAAGCTCATCATTTCCGTGGTCGTCTGGTTGTAGCTCGAGGTCTCAGGGATACTTTCATTCTTTTTAAGTCTGAAAGATGTTTATGTATTTAATTTAATTAGTAACACAGGCCTGACCGTCTACAATTTATAGACTCTGTATTCTATGCAGTTCATAACGTTTATTGCATTCACCCCAGCAACCTATATCATATATTTAATATTTATAATCTAAATCTTAAAACCAGATCACATATACTGTATATCAATATATCAAAAAATATACCGCACATACTACATTTTAATTTCGCAGTATGTTGTTAGATCAAGTAACTTAGAAGATCCGTCTGTGCTATTAAGAGCAAGGGCCCTATGGTAATCCCATAAACTACTAGGCCAGATGTCACTCCTTGGATTACGCTGTTCTTTGCCATGTCTTTACACTAAAAATAATTTGAACATAGTGGCTCTACGTTTGTGCGTGTGCGTCAGAGGAGGGGACGGGCCTAAAAAATAATAAATCTCCCATCAGATGAAACATCCCTGGAATTCATCGCAGCAGACATGATATAGTCTCACGGTACGTTTAGATTACCACCGTGCAACAAAACAATATCTAGTCATCATTAATTTTTGTATTTTTTTGGCTACTAATCCAATCCGGTGATGCCATGTACCTGTAATTCCACATTTCTTGTAACGAAAACCAGACTACACGTGTACATCCTAACCGGATTTAAACAGAGACATGCTTATATTCGATCCAAACAGATAGTTATGAAATTTTAAGAAGAAGGAGGTCAAATGGTCAGAACGTTATCTCCAAACAACATGCATTTCACAACAACGCATTCGCTTTCACACGCAGCCGTTCAATGAGACTACAAAATGTGTTTATGGTCTAGATGACTACCAGGGTTTCTATGATGTTCCAAGAATGTTGTTTATGCATTGATATCACATTTAAACCACACAGAAACTCAACGGTGGAAGTTTATACGAATTGAACTCTACAGAGGGAAGAAAAGCACCCTGGTCCATTGTTTTTTATATTTATAAAGCTGGGATGCTTTTGGTAGCGCCAGCCAGCTTTCAGCACACCTCAAAGAGAGTGAGCTGGTTTAATGCACTGCCACTGAAAATACCGAAGGTTTACAAGCAGCACAGTGAAATCCTATTGGTCAGTTTATTTCAGGAAATATATATTTTTTTGTGCAAGCTTGGTTAATCTCCCAGTGCTGGGCGAGTTAAATATTGTACAATATAATATTACTGATATGAGTTTATAGGGTTTAAAAGTGGGTTAAAAGGATAGTTTGCCCAATGATGAAAATTCTTTCATCGTTTACCCACCCTTGTGTCTTTTTAAACTTGTATGAGTTTCTTTCTTATGCAGAACACGAGAGAACATGTGTTGAAGAAAGGTGGAAGGAAGACAACATTGGCCCCCTTGACTTCCATTGTATGGACACAAAACCACTGAGACAATTCTCAAAATATGATGGTCATACAGGTTTTGAATGACATGGAGGTGATTAAATAATCACAGAACTTTTACTTTTAGGTGGCATTGCCATTACAATTAAAGTCTCATCAAATTATAAAATAATACGCATAAAGTGGAAAGGCTGGAATAAAACTATTACACTGGAGTGGGATGACATAACCAAATCCTCACCATTTGGATAATATTTTCAAACATTGCCCATGAAAAAGCATTATTTGCATTCAGCCTAATTCATACCAAATCTCAACTACCGTCTGGTTTAGGGGGTTTAACCCAAACCACGTCCCGCAGAGGTTTGCTTTGTCTCTTGTATTTGATCCAGGACGAAGGTATTTGGGAAAAATCACCCGGGGAAGAAATGGGTGGTTAATGAATTGACCTCCGCTTGTCTAGACAAAGCATTATCCCCTGTGGCTCTGCGCAATGCCCGCTGTGGCATACCATCGGGGGGGATGGAAGTAGAGAACACCAATGTTATTTTCTTTCTTTTCGCTCTTCAAAAAAACAAAATGTTATTTTTGTCGTTTTATTCTCTTTCGAGCTGTTGACTCTGTCTCCCCATTACCTGACTTGCTATGAGATGTAGTGATTTATTATCTCTCCATGTCTCGTTCTTTGGTTTCTTCCGCTCTGGACTGATCTTTTCCAGCTCATCCATCCTCTATTTATTGTGCCACTCAATCCGATCTGCCATCTCGCGAGACTCTTGTAATCAAACAATCTCTCGACTGACCTTTGCTTTCATGTCCACTTCTCTCCCGTCTACAAGCAGTTCCAGTTTTATTTTGTTTGGTTTAGATGTGCTGTACTGGCATGACAAATAATTGTATACTTCTATTCATATTCGTCAAACAATTGGAAGCTGCGCTCAAAAAATTGAATAGAAAAAAAAGTGCAAAATAAGACATTAGAAAGACAAAATGTACAACAACAGTCTAACAGAACACAAGAACATGTGACTTGTTTGCTTTCGATCTAAGAATCCACAGCTTGTAAAAATGTCCAATAAATGGCACAATAAATATTCAAGTTAACTATGGACAGACTCAAACTGCTGGGTTGTCTTAGCCCATGATAAAGAAATTATGAACATTTTGTAATGTTGTTTTATCACATTTATGTTTTGTCATTATATTTTATTATGTTATTTTTTTATGTAAATGTAAAGCTCCAGTGTATGAAATTTAGCAGCATCTAGCGAAAAGGCTGCGAATTGCAACCAACGGCTCACTCCACCCCTCGCCCCCACACTAGTACAGCTGACACAGAACTAAGATGTCGTCACGTTTTTGCTTCTTTGCAGAAGGAGATAACTTATCAACGAAACACGCTCTGTAGAGCAGTTTGTCTATTTCCCGGATACGGTTTAAAAAACATGACGGGTTCCATGTAAGGGGACCTGAGGTGAATGTAGATGGCTCATAAGGTAATTAAAACATAACGCTTTACTATCCAAAGTCTTTGTTCACCTCTCAAGACATATAGTTGTGTGTATATTATATTGCATTCTGTCAACAGATCCTCCTGAAAATTACACACTGGACCTTGGCCTTTACCTTTACCTTTACCTTTACCTTTACCCAACAATGGTATGAAACAAGCCAGCATTTTTTGTGCTGTTTTAAATCAAATAATTGCACTTAAATCAAGCCATAAATCACATTAAAATAATAAAAGAATTACAATTATCGAAATTAATAAAAATATCTCACTCCCCAGCCTCTTCTAGCCTTCCTCCACCCCTTCTCTTTCTTTCTGTCTGTCTTGTCTAATAAAACCTCCTATAGTTCCTGGGAGAGTATAAGCAGGAAACCTCTGGCTATTGTCTCTATTCATAACACAGTGTATCTCTCACCTCCAGAGCAGAGCAGGGCCAGCACACTTCAGAGAGCTCGGAGAGGCTGGCAGCCCACATTTCATGCAGTGTATGAAGATAGGAATAATGCCAGCAGGAAACAAGACACATAGCTCGCAGGAGCATTACTTAGGCTGTTTATTCTGTGTTCTCTGGTTTGCATATTGAGCACACTGGTCTTGCTCATCTGCTCCAACCATGATACCTCCAGTGAGAGAGAGAGAGAGAGAGAGAGAGAGAGAGACGGATAGGTGGTGGAGAGAGGAAGATTGTATAATGCAGGTTATTGACCACCCAGTCCTCATTTACAGATCACATCCCAGCCTATTTATGGAACGAAACGGAGGCAGCTACGGACTCTCACGGACACACGAGCACAACATAAATAAAGCATTACCACTTAGCGATAATGTTTGACTATCTGAGCACTATTAGGGTTGTTTGTGAATCGCAGGCTGATCGCTAATAGTAAGTAGAGATCTGTCCACGAGAAAGAAAAAGATCGGAGATGAAGTCTCTTTAACATTTCTCCAAGACAATGCAGACTATACTGCTTATTTCAACATCTCAAATGATGTTCTGCTTGGTCAAAATACAAAAGCCTGCAACCAACCAGAAAGAATTAAGAGATCACTTCAAATTTTTATTTAATCAGCACTTCTAGATGTATTGTGGTCATTCCGGTCCATTGTCTGTTGAATTCTAACAAAATCAAACCTCAGGAGTGACAAAGTCATCCAACAGCAATGTTAAAGACTGACAGCATGACAAGAACTGTGATAAAAACAGTTATGACATACAAAAAATACCTTTTGAACTTTTCCTAAACACAAATTACTGTTTTGAACTTGTTTTCTTTGTAGTATTTGAGGTGTGAAAAATACAGAGCATCTTTTCTGTTATTTTGACCCGTTTCTTTCCTTTATATTTTCTCCAAATAAATGCAAAAGGAAATTTTATTTGAAATTTGGAAGACATATTGTTCCTAGTTCACAGAATGAAACAAAAATTATAATACACATACCTATAACTTGTAATGTCAAGAAAACTAAAACTCGTCTTAGAAATGGTCTCTTGATATTTTTTTCCACGGCTGTATATTGAGGCTCTCTGAAGAAATTACATTGCCCATTATATTCGTATAGTGTCTTATTAATGGTCTATTTATATATCTTCTAACACATTACCAAAAAAAACATCAGCAATCAAGTCTCGTGAAAAAGCAACCTCTGAGCAAAACCCATTATCTCAAGTGTGTCTGCGTATGGATGGGTCGTAACAAATACAGCAATGCACACATGGGGCGTTTTCACACAAAAACAAACTGTTATTAATATTTATCTTTTTATTATTAAGATTTATATTGAAAATACAAAATATAATAAGATATTTATGTTTTCTTTCTACATTTTTGCCACATATTTACGGATCATTCGTCAACTACTCATTTACTATAGAAGCAAAATATTGCAGTTAAATGTTGTTTTTAGAGACATCTACTGTGAAAAAGTGTATGTTTAAAACATAAGCGTGTTTAAAACTGTTAAAGAGTTTTTAAACATAGCACACATCCTTGAATATGGTTATATTTTCTCCAAAAACACAACTTGATACCTGTCATGCGTCTAGTTTAGCATATTTTTACTATAAAAAAAGCTTGAAATAATTTTCTTGCAGTCAATGACGGAGCTCCTTTAAGACCTCACAGCTACTTTAAGCTTCAGGTCCAGCTGACAAACTCAGTTTGTATTCCAAGAGCATTAAAACTGAGAAGAGCGGCGTTTAGAGACAAGCAAGTACCCGATAAGAAGCAGCTTGTACAGCCCTGTTATCAGACAGCTACAGTAAAAGAGAGCTTGGTATCGATACACCCTGAAGCCAACCTCCTAATATTGCACCGCTAATAAAAAACGGAGATCAATTTGTTTACCCTTTAATTAAAATATTTAATTTCAGAGTAAAATCATCAGTTATTGACTAGTCTCTCTGTAAGTGTGTGTGTCTGTGAGCTTGCGAAAATATGTTTTGCAGGTTTTTGCTGCACTGTTGGCACATCAAAGAGCAAGACCTGAGCAACATGCCAGAGTCTAACCACAGAGCCAAGTCAGGGCCGGACGAAACCAGATTCATACACACACACACACTGTTACGTGACGTGTAAACAACACACATACAAATGCAAAGAACATCCTGCAGTTGTGGTGCTCAACATACGGATACATGTGACGTATTTTAGCACCGACTGCTTAAAATTATTCTTTATCCTGACAAAACAACTCTGAAGTGAAAGTAAAAAAACTGTTAAGGAAAGTTTGACCTGTTTAGCATCATTTTGAAGGGACAGTTTAACCCAAAATAAATATTTTGTAAACATTTAATCAAAATCACTAGAAATGAGGTCATTTCTTTTATAGGACAATTCTTTTATCAAAAAAAAGGACAAAGTAACCTTTTCTACACATCTCAATAGGTAGAGAATTGTGTTGAGCAGCACAAAGGTCATGGGTTTGAAGCTCAAAGAACACGCATACTGATAAAATGAATGCACTGTAATTCGCATTGGATAAAAGTGTCTGCCAAATAAATGATGATGATGGAAAAAGAAGCTTTGATATCATTCCCTTTGAAGAAGTAAATGATTACAGAATTATTTTTGGTGAACTATCCCTTTAACACTGTGTGATTTTCCAGAATTCAGAACATCTGTCAGTTGCTGGTAGAGTTTGTGTTTTCCATGAAGTATAATCTTTACACAAATGACTGTTCTGGAGAATACCACACCGAGATAAACAGACATGACTAATGCGAGATGCATTACATGAGCTCCTTCCTGCACATATATATCAGGGAGTGTGTTTGTGTGGGACTGACCTCTATACCCCTATGGAAAAAAATAATGCTGGAAAGTGCTCTTTAAGGGGACGTACCACAAGATGATCTTTGTCTTTTGACCTGAAAAGCTAAAAATAATATACGGAAGTCCAGTATTTAAAGAAGCTTATTTCATTGTCCACCCAGAATAATTATGTATTCAATAAATTATGCTACAAAAACAAATCATTCAAAATTGTTAGTATCGACAAAATTTACATATCAGCATCTATTGAGTGTTTGGCAACACAACCTGCCCTGATGAATGACAAGTGTGAACTTTGTGAAGGTTAGTCAATCATAACAGATGTCAGATGAGTGATGTTTATAAGGTACAGAAAAGGGGGATGAAGTCATGTGCATATGCCCGGCAACAGTGGTGCAAGAAACTGCGATTTAGATTATAATATTATAAAAATATATAATTAAATAAAATAAAATAATACGATAAAAAATAAAGGTTCAAAAGGTGCAGAATACGTTTTATTCATAGAATTAAACAATTTTCACCTTTACTTTAGGTGCTCTCGTGCAGAAGCTTTGAGAGGTCTATAAACAAAGGTTGGAGTCCCACCAGGCACTGACGGTAATGATAAGTTAACAACAAGGTATACACAACATATTGATACGTTAGCAAAGCTATAAACTATGAGTAATCAGATTGCAGAAGGAGCTGACATTTTCAAGGGAGACACGAATGAAATTATAGGCCTGGACAGAAAAAAACAGGAACATGTAACACACACAGCGCACAACAATAAGTTAGAAAATAATGCAATCCGTGACTCTATCAGAGGCTGTCTAGGAGAATTAATTGGTTTTGGCTTTAATATGATGAATGTGTTTCTACAAGACATACATTCGCATTTCCTTTATGACCTTTATGAAAGACAAATTAAATGATAAAAGCCAATGAGCTTTTGGATGTTTTTTCTTTACTACCTGTAAATAATAGCTAAACAAAGGAACTTTTCTGTCTTCCGGGATTTAAAGAATAATTATATAAAACCTACATTTATAAAAGATGTTTATACGTTTGTAATTTATGCGAAGAACTCCTATATTCAAGGAATCTGTTAAATAAACAATTTTGTGATAAAAATGAAGGTAAACCTTCTCTGACTCGAAGCATCAATACTGCATGTGGCTCCACTTCTTAACTTTAATTAATGTGCTCAAATGCAAACAGTAACACCACCCTACCAAGAATATCTCCTTATAGCACCTAAATTCTAAGACGCTTTAGGAAGGAACACACCCAGAGTTTGAATTAAAAATGCTTTTAAATAGCAGGCCAAAGTCTCTCATGTCACACAAATGACTAATCTGATCAATGATGTCTATGGTTATCTTTGGTAAACCCCACTTGATCTCTGATAGTTTACAACAATACGAATTCTGCCATCATTTGTTTATAGTCATGTCGTATTAAAACTGTACATGAATCTTTCTTCTGTGGAACCCAAAGGAAGATATTTTGAGAAATGGTTTTGTGTCAATACAACGAGAGTCAAGAGGGGCCAATGTTGTTTGGTTACCTACGTTCTTCAAACTATCTTTTCTGTGTTATGCAGAAGCAAAAAAGTCATTCAGCTTTTGAATAATACGATAGTGAATAAATGATTAAAGAATTTTCATTTTTGGGTGAATCATCCCTTAAAGAATCTGTAGGTAATTTATATATGAAGTATACTTCTACTGTGTCACAATTTTTCCATCCTGGATATCATGTTTATGTTTTACTCCAGAAAATAGGAATTGAAAATATGAGAACACAGAGCACCGAGTTACAGAAAGATTGTTGCGTGTCATATTTTCCTATGTGGCACTTTGCATGCATTATTTGGGTGCCTGCAGAATCCATTACCACTTATATTGTGTAACTATGACAGGCCACATTGGTCGCTACCTTCTGAAATTCTCAAATAGACAACCAGGCACATTTACAAATGCACATTTAAACAGATCTGTGCAGGGGCGTCTCTCTGGATCAGATCACACTGAGGAACCAGTCAGACTAGATCGCACTTCCAGGGAGCCAATGGTAATGCACAAAAAAGTGTTTCCAAAACATGTTTGTTTTAGGGCTCTGGCTGGTTGGCGGACAACGGGGCGATAGCAGAATATCACCAATGACACCAGTGAAGGCCTGACTGACACACACATACAGACTGTCCATGTGTCTGATGTGATAAGCTTTCGCTTCAGAATCATGTTATTCTGTGTGTGTGTGTGTGTGGATGTGTATCCCTGCCTCTCAAATGAGTTCAGGCACATGGCTTTAGCAGTGTCAGCCGCATGAGACATTTCAGACCACAGTGCCAAACTGCCCCAACATCACACTCCACTGACACCTTAAAGAGACAGTTCACCCAAAAATGAAAATTCTGTCATCATTTACTCACCCTCAGGTTGTTTCAAACCTTTATACATTTCATTGCTCTGTTAAACACTAGGAAAGATATTTGAATTGTTTTAGCAATTTTCAGTTCTGGGGACATCACTCATTACCATAGTAGAAAACAATGTTGTGTTTAACACAAAATTTGATATTTAGATTTTTTTTAAATCACCTTTGACTACCATTTATTTTTTCCTACTATGGTAGTCAAAGGAACAGTTCAACCGAAAATGAAAATTCGGTCATGATTAATTCACCACCATGTTGTTTTTTAAAACATGTATTTGTCTCTTTCTTCTGTGGAACACAAAAGATATTTTGAAAAATGTCTACGTGGATTTGTATCCATACAATGGAAGTCAATGGGGGCCAATGTCGTTTGATAACCAACCCTCTTCAAAATATCTTCCTTTGAGTTTTGCAGAAGAAAGTTTAAAATGACATAAGGAAAAGTACATAAAGGATTACTTAATTCAACTTTTGGGTGAACTATCCCTTTAACCTCCAAACTGACCACCTGAAAGATCCATCTCTCCCATCTTAGAGAGCTGAATCATAAGTGCTTTGGTCCTTTAAGGTCCCACAATAAACATGACAGAAAACATGTGACTAACATTCTTAGTTTCCGCAGGCAAAAATGGAACAAATGTACATTATTGAGGCATCTTAAGTTGTCTCAAAACCTCATTGAGAGCAAAAGCTAATTTAGAGTTTATAACAGCCCACAGCGCTATACTAAAGACATTCAGAGATTGAGGCATGCTGGTGTCCGATCCTCAAACAGAAAAGCCTCTTATAACTCAGTCTGTCCGTGCCACCAAAGACAACATGCAATACTTTCAAGGCACATGAAAGTCTTGCCTTATATAAACAGGATCCAGAGCCCATGAGGGAACAAAGTCTACAAACACACACATATACACATTGTATCAACCTTCAAGAATGACAGCACAAACTTGAGCATATTTCAGTCACAGACTGATCCATCGGCTCGAAACCCTTGACCTCTCCCTCTCTCCCTAGCGCCTGCAATGTCTCTTGTTTGCAGTCATAAAGTTTGCAAGGTAAAAACAACAATCCCTGAAACGGCAAAGGCCATGCTTTCATAGCGAAAGGTCATCATTTGGCCTTTCTTAGAGACAGAGACGGAGCCAAAAAGAGAGAGAGAGAGATTTTCTGGGCTCCGAGACTTATGGGATACGCAGAGGGGAGGGCAGGACTGTGTGTGTCACTGATCTTGACTCGGGGCTTCTCACACAAGCAAAGGTTAAAGCCTACGCACAACTACACCCTGCCAACAACCCACCAGCACCCTTTCAATTATTAACCTCCAGGATGTGGGCCCTGTCGGTTGCACCCCGGCAGAGGAGAGGATGGAAGGTTGGAAGATACCGCATTTATCAACACCCTCCCTTTCCCCGGATGCCTCTCTCTCGAGTGCGTGTTGAGCGAGAGGTCGGTTCAGAGAGCGGTCAGAGAGAGCGTATGGAGTAAAACCCTCACGCACCAGAGACCCAAAGCGTATCCCTCATGTTCTCAGTCTCTAACAACCTTCACCACAGATTAAAAATATCTTTGGAATCAAAGAGATCTGCAAATTGAAGAAGCGGCAAAGATTTATTACATTATCAGAAGGGCTGTCACAGTTACAGTATTAACACAAGCGAAGCGTTTAATTCAACGTTTAATGCTGTTAATTTTTTTCATTTGAAACTTAATTCGATGTAACTTTTTTAATTTGTTATTTAATGCGAAACATATTCATATTGTTCTATGTTGTTTATGAAAACCAACGTTTGTGTGTGAGTATCTCTCTCTCAAATGCGCACAAAGTTAAAGAGCTCATTAACTAAAATGTCACCTATTAGCAAAATAAAAAGTGTGTTAATGCGTTAACCAAATCATGAGATTAATCATAATATAAGATTTCATTTTAAAATACTTGACAGCAGAGCTATGCTGGGTTGACTAGAAAAAGGCAAAGAGGTCCTCTGCGTCTGTCTGAGCGTGATGGGTTTTCGAGCAGAGCTCATTAAGGGGCAATGGGTCCGCTCATCTCCGGCTCTTAAGAGCGCTCTGGTCTGTCGGGGCGCCAGTGTCCCTTTCTCTCTCTCCTCCAGGCGCACATCAAAAGTGGGGCAGACTCACTCTGCTCTGTTCTGGCTGTCTGGGGCTTTGAAGTCCTTTGGTTATCAGCCAAGCGTGTCACGGTACCTGCAGCCATCTGTGAAGAGCCCACAGTCGGCATGGGCAGCTCACAATGACTGTGTGTGTGGATAGAGAGAAATTTACCTGCGGCCCCATTCTGCGCTTTTAGCATACGAGGCACACAAGAATGTGAGAATGAGAAGGTGGGGAACGACCAATGAAAAGTTTTGCGATGACAGCTATTGGAGTGAAGTCATTGACGATAAGGGTACTTTTCTCTCCACACACACTCATAGTTTTACATCCTACTCTGTTCCTCTGACAATATCCTTTAGCAAAATGCATTCTGCATTGCCGAATGGGAGCATGACCGCTCTCACCAACTGTCATTCATATACAACAAACTTATAAATTACAAACATATAAGTAGTTGGTAGAAACATCTCCCTAAAAGTGATGAAAAGATGAAAAATCTGTCATCATTTACACAGCCTATGATTTTCTTTCATCCTCAAAACACAAAAAAATATTTTGAAGAAAGTTGGTAACCGAACAGCAGCAGCATCCATTCACTTCTATTGTATGGACACAAATGGGTACCTTCTTCAAAATATATTTTTGTGTTCTGTGGAAGGAAGAAAGTCATACAGGTTTGAAATGAGGGTTAGTAAATGATGACAGAATTTTCATTTTTGGGTGAACTATCACTTTAAGTACTAGTGTCCATGCAGGAGCATGACCAGTGATCTATATAAAATCTATGAGACCTCAAAGACGACTCATCATCGCCGTGTTTTGTTTATGTCGAAGTAATCTATGGTGCTGTACAAGCTTAACCAGCACATCAAATTCAGATTGTAAAACTACAGCACAATAAAGCAGGCCAGGCTTAGCTAGGCATTGCCATGCCAAATGGGCAAAGTCATTGGGGTTTTTAGACAACAATAGGATTATATAGGGCGTAAACAACGTGCTTTCGACAGGCTGGCATGAGCAGAGCGGGGAGGCTGAGAGCTTACTGAAAGACCAATAAATACACAGTGAGCTAATTTATCCATGTATGCTCGTGCACACAAACACAATCTTCAGAATGGAAAAACTGCCTAAAAATATATGCAAGATGAGAGGCCAGATGAGGGGCTTATGTCTTCATTTACTTTCAACTTAAAGGCATAGTTCAACAAAAAATTAAAATTATCTCTTAATTCTTCTGTTGAACACAAAAGAAGATATTTTGAAAAATGTCCAATTTAAATCAATGCGGGAAACATTTGTTCAATCAATGTTCAAAATTAAATTATATGGTTTTGTGTTTTTCAAAAGCAAAAAAGTCATACAGGTTCAGAATGACGTGAGGGTGGAACTATCCCTTTAAAAAAAAAGTTTTTGTTCTGTTGAACACATTGAGATATTTTGAAGAATTTAGGAAAACAAAGAGGTCCCGGGCACCTTTGACTACCATTTAATTTTTCTTCTATGGTGGTCAATGATGTCCCGGAACTGAAAATTACTAACATTCTTCCAAATATCTTTCTTTGCATTCATTTATACAATGTACACAAAGTCATTTATACAGGTATGAAATTACATGAGCGCGTAAATGATGACAGAATTTTCATTTTTGGATGAAGAACTGGTCCAGAAGAACTTCCTGTTTCGGCCTACTTACACTACAAAAAACACAACCAACATACATTTACATTTAAATTTACATTTAGGCATTTGGCAGACGCCTTTATCCAAAGAGACTTGCATTGCTTTATCCTATACATTTTACATAGGTTTTTGCATACCCCTGGGATCGAACCCACAACCTTGCGTTGTTAATGCAATGCTCTTATCACTGAGCTACAGGAAAGCTACATAACATAACATTTAGAACTGAATTGAAATGTGAAATAAACATCTTTAAAACTGTCAAAAATGTCAAATTTAAAAACAAACTAACAGGAAGTGCTTCTGGAGCAGTGTTGTTTACATCTAACAGACTGGTCTATATATTAAATACAAATCAGCACAGACAAGCTATCCGATTTTGGTTCTATCTATTCCATTCAAGTACAAATACTGACAGGACTGCATACATTTGTAATGTGTAACTTTAACTACACTGATAATCATAGTTATAGTGCGTCATATGTTTTTTCTCTAACTGATTCAAAGAGCTCAGACATAATTTGTGAGTCGTGACTAATTTGTGAGTCATTTAGACGATTCATTTAAAAGGCTCAATAAAAAAATAAACAGCGACTGGGTTTCATCCACATAGGAGAAAGAAAGCAGACATGCTGCATTCTTTACTGTTATTTTTTTAAACCGTGCTGAAAAGTAGTCATTCTCGATTCCCAACCCAACTCACAAGTCAATTCATCTCCACAGCACTAATGTGTTTTACTAGAATTAATAACTGTAACCACGAGATATATGAATGAGCAGCACTGCACAGCAGCAGCCGAATTCCATCAGTCAATGGCTGGAGATATGAACCCTGGTGCCTGTAACCATAGGTGTGAAGGCGAAATGATTGGTGTCCTTCACGAAGGAGTAATTGCCATGTGATTACAGCCCCGCAAATCCAGCCACTGTGAGAAAGCCCCCCTTTCATTCCCCTTTGTTGGCGGAAGAATGCAGCCGGGAGAGACCCCGGTGTGAACTGATCCTCTCATATCTGATCAAAGGAAACATGCCAGTTGGACCCCCACCCTGTAAGCAAAAGCACATCCACCAGCGGAACGGGTCAAAAACAGACCTATTTAGAAAAAAAACCTTGCTTCCATTATCCAATTGCTGCACTTCCATTTGCATTTTCATTGCTGCTTATTTACCTCTCTAAGTGACCGTATGTTGACACAGCCTAGCAACTAAATGCAAAACCTTTTGTTAACAGACTAAACACGCCACATATCCCAGAATGCTGCAGGGTAGTGGTGGGTGTAGTAAGGTATGACACCCAGCATTGTCGAAAAAATGCCCTTGGTGCTGCATCACATCTGACGGCCGCACCGTGAAATAAACAAAACGGCTTGCAGCTGTATTCCTGCAAGACTCATCTACCTCAACGAAGTGCATGTGGTGAAAGATCTTGAGCGTATTTTATAGACCTCTCTCTCTGCCTCCCTCATAGAGGCCTAAAATGTGTACCACAACATAGACAAGACAAACAAAGAACAGCAAATTGGTCATTTAAGCCAGGAACTAAAGTTACATAACAAATGATTACGCAAGTCAACATTGAGTTCCAAGCGAGGCATACGGGACAATTACAAACGCATTGCAAAATAATCAAATCCCATCATGTAGGTCATGAGCCGCAATGCACAGGAGGAACTAAGCAGAACAGAAGTCAGTAACACAGGGCACAGTCCTTCCACTTTTGGTTTCTGTCAGTAGGACAGAATCCATTAACTAACCCACCCCCATATCCCACAATTCAGCTCCCATGGACATCACAAACACACCTGAGAGCGATTTTCCCCAATGAAGTTCTGCGAGCTCAAATGTCCCCCAGGCTTCAAAAGAGCATAAGACGTGGACAGAATAATCACATTCTGAGGGGTTGCGGTTCATTCATTGACCCACGGTCAAGCAAAAATTCCTTTAAGGGCTTCTGAGGATAATGGACTGGAAACTTCTCTTTCGGAAAGTGACCAATGACATGGGCAGAGCCGCTGTCAATAATGGATTGCAAAGAATATCAAAACGGAGACTGGCGTGACAACGCCTCCGAGCGCTCGCAGAGAAGCATTTCCTTTCAGCCGAGGGGGCAACAATGCAAAGTCAGTCAGGGCTAATGACCTCAAAATTTATAGATTTTCCTGCAATTCTCTGCCATGCTGGACTGGTAATGACCTTGGACGTTGGGCATGGGTTAAGATCAGTTAGGGACACATCAATCAGCTACGCCAAAACAGAAAGACGGCTTTTATGGAAATGGAGGACGCGGTTGCCAAATGACAAAAACTGAGTGAACTGAAGCCCTACACGTTATGTCACTGACTATCTTGAAAATATGTTTCAAAAACTAAGACAAGTGCAAAAATCCCACAAATATGAATCCCACAAAATTAAATAAAAGCTTAGGGTATTTAGCAATGTATCTCCCTAAACAAAAGTATCCCGTTTGCTGTAAAGCCAGGTCCTGGTCCTCACATCACGCATTTATCAACATGACAGTGTGGGTTACGAGGCCAGTGCCAAGACTCCTCTGGCCCCCAGATTCTTCTTCCGTACGGGACCGGGCCAGAGCTAGGCCGGCACGACACTCCACAAAGACACATCAGTGCGGAGGAAAAGGCAACAACAAAGAGCTCTCACTATAGACTGGCTTGCTTTACAAACATCTCCATGGACAGTCTGTACCCCAAACTGGAGCTGTAACAGATATTTATTCACAAACGGAAAGGTCTTTTGGTCCTGGTTTTGAAAAGAGCCAAACACAGAGGCTTAACTAAACGATGCACACAACAAGCATACGATGAGCAGGGGAGTCAACAAATAAACGCTGAACAAGCACGGCCGTCCGTCATAAAACCTACTCGGAAGCTTTAATCTGGTTTTGATGTCTGTTCAAGAAGAACTAATAGCTGAAACTAATAAAACCACAAATCAATTTGTTCAACACTATGAGTTGTATGAACAAAGTCACAGCATCCATAAAACAGCAGGAAGAATATTCATAAACACCACAAAGATTGTGGCATGTCTTCTTCATGTGTCACCATTTGACTGCATAATGAGGTTAAAGTCCTGCTAATTGTTTCTTAAACTACGATGATATGGTTTGTGATCACAGGCACGGTCAAACAGGATACACCCCACCACCCAAACCTCTTAGGAGATGCTGTTTACACAACAGCTAAAGCAAACCTCCAGACTGATGATGGCTGAACTTGTACCAAGTCTCAAGAGACTTCAGATGTCCCACAAGATGACCCTCAAGGGTCTTGTTTGACAGAAAGAACAATATCTACTATACAATGTGTATAAATCCCGTAGCAGCATCTGTGAAAGTTGTTAAGAAAAACTTTGCATGCTTTGCCACATGTTTTAACCACTTCATAATGTAAGTTAAATGGGAATGAGCCATGCATTTTGGATATTATTATATAAATTGCAGAACAAACAAGTGTGTCGATGCTTTACGGCCAGTAGAGGGTGCAAAGGTAATCAATCAGAAACACGATTCTTAAATGACAGGATAATTTACGCATCACCTTTATAATCACTTATTTCAGAGACAAGACAGATTCTGCAGCTATAACACGGAGAATAAGCATTTGGACTTTCATTCAGGACGTCGGACGTTTTTGTGCAAATTATAATCTTAAACCAATTTGAACAACCTTTCACAGCAAACCACAGGAGGTACCTACAAAGGCTTTCATTTAGCACACCATAGCCACTGACTCGCAAAGCACCTACGATGTCCAAAATACTAGGTAAGCAGCTCAGGCTTTCAGACACAACCTCAAGTGTCTGACCTCTAATAAGAGAAAAACAAGAACAGATATTTAGGTTGTGGATGCGTGAATGTAATCTCGCGCACCCTGCAAAAACCCCACAAAGCAAATATAAGTCCAAACTTTGCTATAGATGCACGTTGCACGATTTTCTCTGGTTATTTTCAGCAATAGTATTACTCACTTTATTACTGCAGTGTATCCACATAAACCACATCGATATTAGTTTAGTTTCAATTACAGCAAACATGACAACATATAGACTTTGCAATGTTACCGGTGTAACAAGTACCTTTGCACAACAATAAGACAACAGTGATTGTAAATCCTCAAAATTAACTGATAATTTTATCTGTGATGCCTGTCTGCTTCATGTCCACTTTTCTCTGCTTTCGTCTACTGCCTTCAAATGCTTAAACCGTGCGGCATAATAAGAGAGAATTTTAGATACAAGCAATTGTGATGTTTTATAATGACAGAATAAACATGAGGGGAGACACAGCATTACGCGATCAGACAGGTCCGTTGTTTAAAATACATTACAGTCATTTCTCACGGCATAAGAGGACGAATTCAACAACTAACGAATTGCAGATCAAGCCAAGATTGAGTACATATAAATAAACACCAATTCAACTCATGCATTATATCTAATAATAATAATAATATACGTGCAATGAACCTCTGGAGCCGACGGTCCCTCTGTGGAGAGAGTGAATAATGTTTCTAAATCATGCGCAGGTTTGTCATTAATTTTACACCCGTGAGGGCTGAAGGTCTTACCTTCGTATACAGGGGCCATCGGTGCAAGAATTCCTGTCATTCATGGCAAAAAATGAAGCGACAGCACTGTTCAGAAGTCAATACAAATAATCTGCCATCTTGAGCCGTGGACAGAATCGCTGCTGTCTCCTGCATTACTAACCCAGTTCATCGGGAGAGAAAAGGATGAAAGAATAAACAATCACATCCAGATATTCAGTTTGATGATCGGCCGAGGGGTGCGATGAAAAGATGGTGTCTGCAACTTAACTCCACGGGTCTGGATTGGTGTTTTGGCTCCGGGAAAGAGCCAAATTGCAGGTCTTGGCTTCAGCTGGTGGCGATCATGACTGTGGAGTGAGTGCCTGCAAAAGTTGCAATGGGGATAAACGAGCGAGGGAGCGGAGCGACTTCACGTTGCAATCGAGCGATGAGATCATCGATCGCGCTGAACCGGGCAGACAATCAAACGACGATGCAATGTATCGAGTTGAACGGACATCACAATTAGCCTCAAAAACGTAAACATGGTATACATTCAATAATTATCGTTCATTTATAACAGTAATGAGGATATATTTTGCCTAATAAAAAAATAATAACAGAATTTCTACAGGATTGGTTATATATACTGGGCATTGCATTAGTTTTAATGGAACCATGGAACCTATTATGATTTTTTCTACTAATACTTGATAATTGTTTTTGCGTCACCTTGTATCTACTTTGCTTTTTTAATCGTATTTAGTTTTATTTCAAGCGTTGTAGACTGCCTGTACCTCACAACAAGCATTTAAATGTAGGGTACTTGTCACTGACATCTGTACACATGACAAATAAAACTGAACACCTTGCAATCCTACTGCAACAGTTCCTGCAGCAGATCATTCATAAAAAACTAGGGCTGTTAAAAGATTAATCGCGATTAATCGCGTCCAGAATAAAAGTGTGTACTGTGCATGTTAATTATGTTTTTATAAATACAAACACATACACATGTATAGATATTTAGGAAATATTTACACGTATTTATTTATATTTACCAACGATTGAAATTATATATTAATGTTTAATAACTTTTAGATATTTCTTAAATATATGCTAGGATGTGTATGTGTTAATAAATACAAAATTATTATGCACAGCACACAGATATATATTATGTAAACGCAAACTTTTATTCTGGATGCGATTAATCGCGATACATCTTTTGACGGCCCTATAAAAAACACAATATTTTATTTTAGCGCGGGAGATAAATTACAATGATAATTTGAAATACTTAATGGCTACCTTAGTAGTATTAGGCTACTATGAAAATAAATATACCTTAAACTGTTATACATAACAAGCATTTAGAATCTTTGTGCTATTTAATTCAAATGTATAGGTCATACCTTGATTAAATTAAATAAGGCGGCAAATGTTTGTCCGTTTTTTAAAAGAAATAGCATATATGAAATACCAGAATTGGATGATTTCTATAATCTTTTGTAAATAACGATTTATCCTTATTTACAAGATTGTTCAGTGAGGTCACTGACTGCATTAGTACAGAATGAGGTCCATCAGAATCAGATTACAGAGATTTATACAGATGTGAATAATCTGTCATCTAGTCATGCAGATTTCCCCTCCAAACAGGACTCAAAACGATTATTCACTGTCAAATGAGAAAATGAAAAAATGAGAGAATTATTTTGTTATTGTTTACATTATTTAGAATAGAATACTACTACAACAACCACAAGCCTTTGCGTGAAAATTGTAGTTCTACAAGACGCATAGAAACTACATGCCCCAATAACGCCACAGTATCTGCTGTCGTAAGAGGGTTTGTTTTCGTACAAGAGGTAAGCACGCTGTTTATATCGTTTCCTATCACCATCAACTCATAAACAGTTTACACTTTAACATCTCGTATTTCACGGAAACAAGCGGAAGCATTATTTCACGAGTACACGATCAGTGCTTTTAGTCAGCTCGAGCTTGACTTACGAAACAAAAGAGGACAGCTACATAACCCTGACTGCCTTCAACAACTTACATTTTAAACGAGTTTTATCCATCCTATTGTCAGTGACAGTGACAGAGCATCACATTATTGAACCTGTTTATTATCACTAAAGTCAGGTGTCTATTTTATTGATATATATTTATGCCTGTGTTTATCAAAAAAGCACGTGATATTTGTCTCAACTCACTTTTTGCTGTTTGCGTAGTGTTATCTGTCAAACGTTTACCTTACATTATTGCGACATTCTAACATGTTAAAATTCAACGTGATGGAGCATGTTTCAACATATCCATGGTATTAAAATACAATAATTGACTATGTCAACAAAGTTTGATGCTGTTCATATTCTTTGACGGTCACAGATGGGCTCATGTCTAGAGAGGGATGTACAACCTCCTAAAATATTCGCAGTTTCTATTCTGTAGGGTAATTTTGAGAATCAGTGTTTGTGTTTAATTGTGTTTATTGAATATTTTGCATAAAAAAAGTTGTGGTGTAAATATAGCTCAATTTTGGGATAATTCTGACGTTTGGTCTATCAGCCAATCAAGAATGACATAAGGTCCACATACGGGCCACATCATTCTTTATTAAATGGCTCACTTTTGGTAGAATTATGGCACAGATCTGGTTGACTTGTGGCTGAGAAGATCTGGACCAGATCTGGGTTCCAGGGAACACTTTCTTAAGTGGGCCACATGTCCGAAGTTTATTTGGACCAGATCTGCACCAGAGGAAATTTGCTGATTTGCTGATTGTGCAGTAAAACATTAAATTTTCATTTTAAAAATAACATGTTTTGAATGTTTCATCTGTAACAAAATCTTCATGTTTCCATCATTCCTCAGAGATATCTTGAGATGTAATTGCAACAGTTTCTCAAATAATGTGGTTATATTCCAACTTCTAAGTACATCTTTTTTAACAGGTATAGTCTACTATAATAAAATAGTTTTGCCTATATTTTATGGGAGACAGTGTATTAAAGTTAACATGTAAAATGATTAAACTTTTTTTATTTTAATTTAAATGCATAGCAATAATTTCTATTATTTACAGAAAGGCAAGCATTGTTACAAATCTGCCTCATTTGCTACTCGAGTTACGCATGTATTTTTGTGTGAGCTCTGCAACGTTGCAAAGTCTTGTGGGAGATTTTATCTTCTTGTGGACTTTAATTCTTCTGAGATTTACATCACACTGACACGGACGTGCACAACATAATATGCCAAGAACTGATATGTATCAGATTTTTTTTATAATTATAGGTGCCCGTCTTTGGTGCGCCGGGAGCCAATTTTCAGATAAATCATTTTATTTTAAGAGCATGTGTGCCCAGTAATGAAACAGGTAACGGGAATGTGATTGTTAAACATTTTAGTTCTCTAAAATAAAATGCAGTAAGATTTGTTACTCCGAGCTGTGTGAACTTTACAAATGTGCGAAAGTGTCTTCCCCCTCTTTACCAGATAATTTTGACTTCTCTTTCAAACGCGCTCTTTGTGGTTATTGCCCATGTGGACTATCATAGAAGCAGCGTTTCTATAGTCATGCATTAGCAGCTGCTTACTTTACTTAAACCACATCCTTTTAAAAATAAGGTTAGGGTGCTTGCTGAATGCTGATCATTTTGGAGGTACAAGTGAGTAAGCATGATGTCAGGTAAACTAGTTGCATTCATTGTTCACTTCTTATACAAACGTTTGTGTGTGCTGTATGAATATGAATATGTACATGCGTTGTTGTTGTTTTCCTGTATGCACTTTCTGTTCCTCGTGAGAGACTGTAAAGAAACAAGGAAGTTTTGATAGCATTATCAGAAATTTCTTCATGTGTCTGTCTTTCAAGGGGGCTGTGGTTAACCATTTACATGTATATTCTGTTTTACATCCTAATTCTCAGAGTAGCGTGGGGATGCTAGTAAAATCAGATTGTCACAGAAATTACTAAGGACTATATTTATTTAAATAGATTTTTACATTTTATGTGGAGGAGATTTAGATTTTCTTGATGGTACATGCCATCATATAAACATTGCCACCGTGATGTGGATGTTGTGGGTGGTTTCTTGAGATTTCTGCTTGTTTGCTTATTGATCAAAAGTCAGATATATGAACCATTTCATAAGAGCCGTCCTCCAAGCTCCCATAGATTGAGTTCCTCTTTCAATGTAAAGGCGGGTAATGCTGCCCAAATAAATGCCAACATGGCAAAAAATATATAGATGGCTGTTGGATTTACTATTTTGGGAAACAAAAAGATTTTCACACACTAACCCCAACAAACAGCAACAGGCTTAACACATAAATCATCCCAATGCGGTCATGAGCTACAATAGCCATGCATAAAATGTGCTCTTTGAGAGTTTTTTGGTTGTATTAATCACTATAATTAATATATAAATTTAAAGGAAAATATGAAAAGTTAGTTAGAGTTTAATGAGCATTACAATTAGAAACATTATATCAAACAGTAGAAATACAACAATGCTTGTATGTTATACAGTAACATTGTGTGAACAAATAAAAAAGTCGCAAATGCAATCATAGTACAAAAATCTCTTCTGTCTACAGGAAGCCAGTGTTTGAGAGTGACAGATCTCATCATGCAGATGTTGGTGGACGTTCTGAAATGGTTCCGAGTCGAGGCGAGTGGATTCTCCGTGACCGTGTCCCTTTTTCTGCTTTTTCTCAGCCTCCTCTACTGGTGAGAAAAACATTGATCCACCTTGATTTTGAACTTTGCAACTGCACACAAACACTTTGTCCTTCACATATTATGTGGGAGATTTTTACATGTGACGTTTCTAACAGTGCGGTTGGATGTTTTGAGTGCAGTGAATTCCAAACAGACTTGTTTTCTCAGTACGCAGTGATCTGATTACATTCCCATCACACATGCCTCAGTGCTTATCTTTGAACCGTCTTCCTGTTTCAATGCAGACAGTGTCCAGATTCAGGGCTTATTTTGTTGTCATGTGAGGACATGGATAAAAAAAGTCTCCTGGGTACACGGAAGTTACAGGTCCATCTAGACTAGATTTAGTCATAATTATTGAAGTGTCAGTGAACATTGTTGTGGTTTTCTGCTTTATTGAACTGATCCATATCTTCTGTACAGTGTTTGGTACATTGTTTAGGGAAAGTTTAAAGACGAGTTACTAATGTTAAGCATTATACGTTCCATCTTATAGCGAGGTTTGTAGGATAAATGCATAGCACACTATTAAGAAAACTGTCATCAGTCACCCTTTTTTGTTTGGTCAGCAGAATTTTTTGTGAGCTGTGTGGCTGTTGTTTTAGGTTAAGACAGCAACAGTATCAGTAACTAGATGCAGTTACTGGTAAAACTGGAAAACATTCAGTTCAAATTACTCATTAATATAATCTATGTAGACAGGTTTATTCAGTTATATTCAATTATATTTTTGATATGTAAAACCTCTTGATGTTACCAGTTACCATTTTGTTCTTGCATTCGAATATTATTGCAGTTCAGAATCTGCTTCAGTATATAAATCAAAGCCACTTTAACCTTAAGCCTTTAACTTCTTCAACATTTATATTGTCAAATTTAAAAAAGTCGCAGGTTAATTAAAGTTTCTTCTTTTTATATGTATCGGGGCACTTATTTACTTGATGCTGGTCACAGCACCTGGGCTTTGTTTAGTGGTGTCGTGACCCGTAGCTGCATGCGTAACGTCAATGTGAATTGTGATGTTCAACCATGAAGAAAAAACGTAAAATCTTAAATCTCGTATGTCATTAAGGTACAAAAAAGTGCTGTAGTTATTTCTTTAAAGAAATTTCACGGAAACTATTACAGAATATTAATAAGGGACATATCAAAGGGGAACTTGAATAATAAACATTAAAGAAAAGCTCAGATTGCAATCATCTGCTTTGTCCCCCATGGGGTACAAATCCTGTCGGTGTTACTTAAATTTTAGCAGTCTCACATATACTGTACATAAGCACACTTTGTTTTTCAGAACAAGTAAATTCCTGTCTGTTGGCAAAGGCACAACTGTCCTTCACCGTGGACTTAAAGGGGTTAGTTATGTAAGGGCTTTCTCATTCTGTCATGGTGCAAATGGAGATTTATATCAGAGATGAAACATATCTCCACAAGGGTAACCATGACAAAGAGGTTCGAAAATCTAAGATTTCGAAGAGGCTGTGTCTATAAGATTTTTTGGGCAGGTCTCAAGGCATTAATAAGCAATATTAGATGATTAGTTACCTGATTTGAAATTTTACTGTATCGTAAAATTTAAGCCTTGTTAAACTGCTTGTCAAACACGTATTTCATGACTGTGTTATGGAACAAAACCTACTGATTTTCAGAGAATCCAAATGCGACCCTGTAAGGTCAGGTCTGTTTAAACTACTGTGTAAAGAAGCTTTTAAACAAAACATTTATTTACATAAAACGTACATTTGAATTGGTAAATTTGCAGCCATGCAGCAAAACATGTAAAAGCCATGATCGGATCTGCACAGTTTTTTTTTGCTTTTTTCATTTAACTTTGCTAATAAATATATTAGACAAACCGTTACTGGAAGAGATCAGATGTTGGGGTACAAATAAATACAACAATTGGACGGCTTGCTACTTTAGTCACTACATCTGAAAAAAAACTGCTTCCACATGTTTCTTTTTCCTTGTACAGAGAGATCAATAATTGGGAGGATTGATCTTCAGTGCAAAAGGTTATTTAAGCATCTATCTTGGATCAGTAGATGTAAGTGTTTATCTTAAGGAGAGGTCCAATGACACCAGAATGTGAGCAAAGCATGATCCGAACTTCTTCCGAACTATGTACCCTTCTGCTCCATTACACGTAAGCGGGTAATGAGAGGGGACTGAAGACAGACGTGTCGTCACCCGCTGGCAAATAAAATTGTTCGGTTTAGCCCACAAAGTTACTTGCAGTACACGTCAACCTTGGAGTCACCCCTGATATTTTTTTGTAATAAGTTTGGAATGATGACATGATTAACTGGTTTATTCAGTTATGACATGATTAACTTATTTCTGTTATTGTGCACATGTGCCCGAAAGTATGCGCAGTTATGTAAACGCACAGCGAATGCTTTAAGGAATTGCAAAAAGCTGTTTTTAAAGTCATGTTTGTTTGCATACATTTGACAGACACTTTTATTCACAGTGGCTTAAGGCATCATAAAAAGCTATACTTTTTATAATGTTTAATGCAAAGCTAAAGAAACAGGATGGTGTCTTGGTTCATGCCCATAGTTATTGTCTGCATATCCAAATCCAAATGCTCTCAATTGACTATAGGCTGGTTCATTTAAAGCTCCGAACAATATAGAAAAAAAACTTTGATTGCAACACAGTGAAGGTTAAAGCAGATTATCATATTGTTAATGTTGCTCTGTCAACATTACATTCAAAAAGTCCTTCCTTCCTCATGAAGACTGTGAAATCTCCTTTTGTGAAACCTGAGAAATTTGTTTTTGTTTCTCACTGAAAACTTTGTAATCCCTCTAACTAAACACACTGTGGATAAGAGCCTTGCGACCATGACCGAATCTTGCTGGCAAGACTAAATGGAGAAGATGACATATTCTAATAGATCTTCTCATAAAATTTAAGAGAGCGATTCGAGCGCGGACCCATCTGTCATCCTCTGGACTGACCGCATAAACAGAGGGTATGGCTTCACAAAGGTCATGCACTTAGATATGCGACATCTGCTGTGACATCACATGGACTCTTCATTCTTTCTTTCTCTCTCATTCCATAAAACAAATCTTCCGGATCATTGCTGGAGACTATTAAACATCTTAATCCTAATGCATGACGTTATTAAATCTTTCTCAATACACCCAGGCAGATAGAGATGTTATGATTCATGCTGAATTAAAATCACCCCATTAGACCTGCATTTTGTCCCTCAAGTATTCGATTCTAGAAGTTGGAGTTGTGCAGCAGTTGAGGTTACAACCTAAAAACAACAACAGGTCTGTTCGAATAGCGCTTCTGCTATTTATGCTCTTGGTAATTTGTCATTTGTATAATTTAGCGTATTGTTGGGCTTGTGCTTCTTGTGATAATATTCTTACATTTGAATGATTGCTCCAGTTTTGGACAGTTTTGTTACCCTTTTGGGTCACCATTTGACGTGCAAGGTGAAATCTGGAGATCCACTTATTTAGTATTTAAAATTGGGTCTGGGTATTTTGAAATTGCTGAAACAGTCCCCAAAATAGTAGGACCATGACCATGAGCCATACATTGTACCCTTGAGCACAGACCTTAACCTCGGGTTAGTCTGAAGGGGATTCGTTTGTTTGCAAGTCACAAGAACATACATCACCAGGGTGCGACAATAAATGAAGGTGATATTCTGTAGAACGCATTTAAAGGTCCAGTGTATACAAATTTAGTCACATCTAGTAGTGAGGTTGTGAATTGCAACCAACGCCTCAATCCAACCATCGCTTTTGAAGCACTATGGTGGCTGACACAGAACAAGGATGGTGTTATGTTTTTGTTCTTTGCCGAAGGGGGTAACGTATTTATAAAACACTCTTTGTAGAGTAGTTTGTCTGTGTAGGGCTACTAGAAACCCGTGGTGGGGGGGACCCGTGGTGGATTTAGATAGAAAAAGCTCATTCTAAGGTAATAAAAACATAACTGTTCATTATGTAAGGTTTTTAAACACCTCGTGAAGACTTCATATCTATGCATTTCTGTCGACAGAGACATTGGACCTTTATAGGAAGAATTTACCCAAAAAAGAAATTTGTCAATAATAACTTAGCTCATGTTGCCTAAACTATTTTCCTTCGTCCAATACATTCCAGTTTCAGAAAATCAGATGTCTTTTTTTATCCAACATTAGAGTAATATGTTCAGTTTTGGGTGAACTATTCCTTTGAAAAAAAATGCAGCTCTGTGTATGTTGGAATGTTTCTCATTTGTGAAAGCTAGTGCTAGATTGACTGTCCCCTTTGGTCTCCCGTAGTCCAATCTAAGTGACTATCCCTGCCCTCCAGCACGCAAGTTAAAGCCGAGTGCCGACCATTCAATAACGATTGCATCAAGCTGTGGACAGCTGACTTGGCAGCCAGGCACTTGCGTACACTCTTCGACTTTCTTTGTCATTGGCCGGTCTGCAGAACAGTTATTGTTTAATTGAGGACCATCGGACAGCTCATCCATCACAGATGTTAATCATATCAAACATTCCCACCTCCCCGAGAAGCCGCTACATTCCTCCGTTTCCACGGTGACGGGCACCTAATAAATCTAAATATGGTAATCTACTCTAATTTCACCCAGATCCACCCTCTTTTGTAAATGAGCTCGCCGTGTGAGACCGCCAGGGCAGATAGGCTCGCTAATATGGAAATGGGGCACCTTAGCAAATGCCATTACAGCCCATAACCAAATTGTCGTGACACCTCATGCTGCAGATGTGCGGAAGGAGAGTTATATGTAAATGATGTCTCGATATCTATTGGATTATAAAGTGACACAAGTCAGATGCCTATTTCGTCAGGCACTCGGTTTACTTGGCAGTGCCATCGGAACACTGAAGAACGCCGGAAAGCGACCGCCGGACCCTCCCGGAGCTTGCAATAATTCGCTCTTATTATGGTGTGATTTCAAGTTAGATCATCTTGACACAGCTTCTAAAATTTCATTTTTTACCTCTCCGGATTCTTAAGGGATTAATGAAGTATAAGTGAAGTCCTGAAGAAAATCCGGACAGCTCACATTACTTCTCATCCTGGTCATTAAATTTAGATTGTGTTTAAAAATGAGTACATTTCATTTTACAGGAATAGTTCACCCAACAACGTTTATCGTTTACTCAGCCTTATGTCATTGCAAACCTGTACGACTTTCTTCTGCAGAACACAAAAGAAGATATTTTGAGGAATGTTGATAACAAAAAATATTAGCCCCCTTCACTTCCACATTTCTCATAATATCATCCTTTATGGTCCACACGAGAAAGAGCCATATACAGGTTTTAAAGCACATGAGGGCTAATAAGTGATGACAGAATTGATATTTTTGGGTGAACTATCCTTTTCGGATTTATTGCTTTATTATATGCTATTAAAAAGTGACAGCAAATGGGTTTGGATCTACATTTGGGTGAGTTAATAATGACTGGACAAACTATTTCATTAATTCAGTCTAAAACAGATTCCTTTTGCCATATTTAACAAGTTAGCATGACAAGACGTGGCACAGTCCCAGCTGAGGGCTGGAAATATCACAGTGTTTTGTGTGGAGGGCTCAGCAGAACAGGATTGGGTCCTGGGGAGATGTTATGAAGCCAGAGGGACTCGCATGACTAATGCCGTCGAGAGAGATCTCACAGCAGGCCCATTCGCACGTCTATTTTAGCACCATTATTCAGCCTATTTTTGGTTATTGTTGTCTCACAGCTGGCAACACGTGTGCACCTGCACACACAATACACTTCAGGTGACAAGGCAGATATATTCCTTTATAGAGCTGCTATTTTACCTCTTGGTTTATTTTTGTTTTTGATTTTGTCTATATCTTGATAAGTGCGAGGTTGACAGGATAGATCTTCAATCTAGTCATCAATTTGCAGAACTGTTTTCTTGCCAATTTCTCAAGATGTTTTTCTAAAATGTTTTTTGGAGTTCCCATCTATTCTGAGCTGTTTTTGATTACTCCTATTAGTCAATTCAAAATTAAATACAATTTTATAAGTTTATAATGAAAAAAGTTTATATTTGCACTATTATACTTTTCAGACATTTAAGCGTGCACCTTCAGATTAAAAACTTTTTAAGACAATAAGAAACACTTTATTCAAGTGTTCAAAAACATTTGACCAGTAGTGTACTAAAAAAATGTTTTTAATATTAAGAGAGTTTGTAACCATTGTGGTTTAAAAGGCTAAATGTTACTGGGTATAAATGCAATGCCAACACCTGCTTTAAGTGTCAAACAGATACTGGGGTTAAATTATTTACAATAATATTATTTCTTTTTTAATTGAATCTTATTTGTAGTATTAAATATATCAAAATTCTCTTTTCTCAATCACGGATGTCGTCAATACCAGTATATTGGTACACCCCTTATTTGAATTATTGAAATTTCAATTACTTTAAATAAAATACATGTTTGTTACGTGCCAATGAAAAACGAAAGCTGCTGAATTGTGAGGTATTAGAGGTCATTTACGAACTCTTTTAACATTCAGCCATTACTTTGCATAGCACGGCAATCTGTAAATCTGAATCTGTAAACAAGAACATTTTACATCTTCAGTTGTGTAGGCTTGTTATCTTCTCCACATGCAACAGTCAGTAGTCCATAACATTGTTAAAATAGACGTATGCATAAACACATCACCACGTGTTGAAGAATAAAAAGGAAATATGTCAAACGCTGAACATCCATGATGTACGCTTTTAAAATAAAGCCTAGTGGTTAGAGAGTCGGACTCGTAACCAGAAGGTCACCGTTTCGATTCTCAGGGCCAGCAGATGGCGACTGACGTGGCCTTGAGCATGGCACCTAACCCCCGTTTGCTCCCTGGGTGCTGCAGTGATAACAGCCCAATGCTCCGTGTGCATGTGTTCACTTACTGGATGGGTTAAATGCAGAGGTCACATTTTGGTTATGAGTCACCGTAACTGACAAATAGGTCACTTTCACTTTTCAAATTACTTACTTGTTTTTGCATATTTTACAGGTCTTGAATGAGAAACTAAACCAAAGTAAACACGTGCACAGCCCACCTGGCTACATTTCTGACCGTATCAGGGTATATTGACACAACATTGAGGGCGTATCATGACATTTACAGGTCCAAGTGGCACATGACGCTTGTGTGGAGCGGTGCGTTGAGCGGTGTTGATGTGAAAGGGACTTTGTAGGTGACCTTGATCATGCCAGTGAGATTCTGTAAAAAATATTAAAAGATATTTAAATCATTATGCGTTTGTGTATATTTGAAGTTATAGTATGTATTATTTTATTTGCATTGGTTGTTAGCCTTGCGTTGCTTGCCTTGCCGTCGCAGGTTGTTTGGTGTCGTGTCGGGCCGCAGGGCCTGCTCTTCCACGCCTGATCAGTCGCATCAGCTCTCTGCTCCCGGAGATAAATGTGTGTTCTGCGAACGCCAAGCTTCTGATCCAGGTCCGGATACTGCACGTGCTCCACAGGGAGCTCGTCCTCTGCCCACCACCGACCGTTAAAGCTGTTTCTGGGCATCAAGTTCCCTGTGAACTCGCCAACTTTAGACTAGAGGTCTACGGAGTGGAGAGCTGGCGCATCGCTCTCCGCGTGACTGCAGATGCACACTATGTGGGGTCACTGTTTTAGAACAAGGAAGAGAAGGTTGTGATTTTGTGGTCCTGCTAAAAGAAGATACTAATCCTGTATGAATCGATGCGCTTTTATTGCTGCCCATTTTTAATAAGCTCTTTACAGTAGAGAAGAAATCAAATGTGTCGTGAATGATCAAGAGAGACACTAGAAGCAGCTCTGAGCAATTACAGCCGGCGCTTTTATGCCCAGCAGGATCAATGTGTTCGTCTGAATGCTACAGGAGCTCCATATACTAAATTACAGTCCTTCTTTGAAACATTACCATCTGCTATGTAATGTTGAAGATCAATATTGAAATGCAGCTTAGTGGGGATTTTAGTAAACACGTCTTACAAACCAACCGCAGTGTTAATCTGCAGAGAAGCAAGATATTATAGCGTGTGTGTATAAAGTGTGTGTCAGGTAATGACAAGGAGAAAGTAGATTCTTGTGACCAGATTTCAGACTTTTAAATTAAAGTCCAGTCAGATTTTCTGCACAAGAACCGCTCCAATAAATTTTTCCCATTAACGGTAAAACTCAATATTATATTCTGCCGTGTCTTTACGCATTTTTTAAAGTGCACGCCTACAAAGAAATGTCATATTGTTTACAGGCTTATCTGAAATAGTTTAAATAACTGTGTAGAGGCTGTAAAAAAGTCACTTCTAAAGTAGAATATAGGCCACCGAATATTTCACAGACAATGGGCCCTATTATACACCCAGGCGCAATGCGACGGCAGGTGTGATGCTAGTGTTTTTTGCGAGTTTCATCCTGACGCAGTCATCATTATCACGTCCGGCGCCATGAAGACGAGGTGTGTTCAGGTACATTGTTGAAGGGTTATGTTTTTATTAACTTAGAATGATCTATTTCTATCTACATACACCGCAGGTCCCCTTGCATGCAATTCACCATGTTGTTTCTACAGTAGCCCTAAACAGATAAACTGCTCTACAGAGCGCGATTCTTTTATATGTTCTCTCCTTCGGCAAAGAAGCAAAAACACGATGACATCCTAGATCTGTGCAGCCACCGTAACGCTTTGAAAGGAAGGCGATGGTTGCTGCTAAAATCTCCACATTGGTCCTTTAACTCATTCGCCGCCAGCCTCGTTTTTTAACATTTTCATTGTCAAAGATTCCGCCCAGATTACACTCAGAACAATCATTTAAAAAACGCTAAAACGTATACGTTCTAGGTTCTGGGATTTCTGTCCTTTTTCCCAAAGATGTGTTATAGCGCCACCTACTGTATAACAGTACAAACACTGATTGCCGTAAAAACTCGTCTTTGGCGGGGAAGCGTTTTTTTTTTTTTTTAAATGCCGGTGAAAGAGTACAAAGAATAGGTACAACCCTTTTTGACCTGCAGCGACTGTATTTTCTGTCGTTAAAATAGCATAAGTGGATTTGGACACCCTACGTGCACCATGCTTAGATGTTTATAATAGTGCCCTATATAAGTGGAGTATGTTCTTCAGGTCATGAACTTGTACCTAAAATATATATAAATCAAATCTCATTTCAAAGATTTTTCAAAATTTCTTGTAAAACAACATAAGATTGAAAAATATGTATTGGAAGCATAGTTCTTTGGTTAGGTGAGGTCGATGAGTGAAAGGTGAGGTGGAGCTTTAGTGCCAGAAAATGATAAGTATTTTTTGCAGATCTGTTTAATAATCCTGATGCCACATGGTACTTCATCTTTAAGCATACGTGTTGCTCAAACTAACGTTGTTTTTTTAATGTGGTTCTTAATTATCTGTTATATATTTGAATACGATATTTTTTATTTAAAAAAAAACCTTTATCTCTGTATTTTTAGATATTTAGAGCGAGAGATCACAGTCTGTGATATCTCAGCAAATCCAGTATGTGAACGGTTTTGGATACTTCTGTTATTCTGTAGACCGTCATATGCATAGAGTATCTTGCAGCCGATCTGAGCTCTGTTGAGATTTGTGACTCCGGCTGTGTGTACGTCAACGGCTGTCTCTCTCTTATCCATCTCAATCTTTCTATTTTCGCCATCTCGCTCAGGTGGCCTGTTCTTTGAGATCTTCTATGAAGGGTCTGATGGGTATCGCATTCTCCACATGGCAATTATATTCTGCAGACTGCCTACATAGACAGATCACTTTTAAGACAACATTGCGAATGGAATTCCTAATAAGTGACACATTTTGATAAAAACAAAGCAGATAAGCTTTGGGTAAAATAGTTTTTTTTAAAGATTAATCATTTTATGTATAGGTGTTCAAAAAGCCTGCTAGCTATGTGGTGTCCTATCTGAATTTGGGAAGAACATAGAGTATGGTTGAAATAAATGTTTAACATGGAGGCTCGGTGCAGGTTTTTAAGGGTTGTCTGTTTTGCCCATGGCACATCACTCCCCCGTAGTCTGGCTTGGGAACGGCCATGCATATTTACAGATAAGCTATATCAACATCTGTTTATCTAGCCTGGAGAGACACACAAAGGCTTATTTAACTACACTTGGTCATCACTCAGTGGCGTGTTAACTTGTTTAAACTAAGTTTATGTTGTGTTAGTCTGTACTTAACGTGATGAAAAAAATAAGAATTCAATCTGCTATAAACTCTTATGTTCACAATTGAAAGCTTATTTCCCATTAGCTTTTGATCATTTACAGTATGTAATCGAAGGTGGCAAAAGGGGTCATTATGAAATGATCATAGTTTGACATGAGAACCACAAGCTTATAATCATACGACTGTGAATGTTTACACACAAGCACCTATTCAGTGTTTAGTAACATGACCTGCCCTGATGAACAGTGTACATTACATCCGTATGTGGAGTCAGCCAATCACAAGACTCAATGTACAAAAACTGTACAAGCCGGTTTAATTCTATACAGTATAGAATTCTGTATACCTTTAGAAGTATGGAAATGTTTATATGTAAAAAATATTGTCTACAGTGCGAGAAACCTTTAACGTACAAAAATGTATCGCTGTAAATAATCTTAAATATAATCAAAGCGTCTTTCAAGTTTCAATCTTTACTAGCCATTCACTTTTACATATATCATTTTTAAGATTAAAAAATGATGTGTATAGGCAATATGAATGTACAATGTATTTTTATATGAAATGATGCATGCTATTAATTTAATTATTAAATAATTTATTATTGTGTCTTTTTTTATTTTTATGGTAGAAAATTATTATTATGTGATAGTGGTGTTTTATAAGCTTCACGTCAGGAGTGTCATTTCTGTCGCACAAGAAGCAGAAACCTACGTTTTAAAACAGAGTTTTTGTACAATATAATATTCAGTTCAGTTTTATTTATATATAGTGCATTCACCATATTCATTTCTGCAAAGCATTTTTACACATATTATAATTAAGAAATACAATAAAGACAGTATATGGTATTGAAATAAACAAGTTTCTCTTTATGTAATGCACAGTGATGAAACTTAACCAAAATAAATACGATGTTAAATCACAGTAAACTATTTAAAAATCCAATAAAAATAGTAATTTGGTGGCTGCTGGGACGCTACGAAAACCATAAAATAACAGTTTTGTCGCATAAAATTACGTGTTTTTTTCTAAATTAGCAGTATTTTCCTTGTATTTTGATGTTTTTTTGCTGTTTTTCAAAAATTCATAAAATTACACTTTTATATAATACGTGAAAATCTGTAAAAAAAACTGTACAATTAGTTTCTTACAGTATACTGTATGATAAATAAAATATCCAAAATTATGCTTCATACGTCGGATGTCACACTTCAGTAATGCCTGCCCTGTCGAGTAACACTTTAAAATCACCCAACGTGATTTTGTTTGAACCTCAGGAAGGCTGTAACAGACTGTTGATTATTTTCCAATCTGCTTGTTATGAAAGACAAAACAACTCTGGCCCTGTTTTGCTGAAAGACTTTCACACAGCTGTCGAGGAAGAACCGGATCTGCTTGTTGAAGGCTCTTGATGTCTCTCACAGCAGTTCTGTGTTCGCTTAGAAACAATTATGAGTTGAATGACTTGGGAATGATGTCTGTCACTACGGGATGATGACTGGGAGTGAATATATTTGTGCTGGAGTGAGAAATCATCTGAATCTGGACACAGACAGATTGGAGCACTGATTCATTTCATGGAACGTGTCTGTGTGTAATTAAGTGCATGTCATAAATGAGTTATCATTCCAGCTTTTTTGCGGCACGTGTTAAGACTCGCTCTCTAATCTTACAATTAATATGGTAATGAACCCCTGCAGAGCTGCAGATTATAAAAGAGATGAATGTCAGAATCTTTTGGTCACAGTACTTTTTTATTGTTTAGGAAAGATGTAAAGTGGCAAACAGGGTTAGGAGACGTTACATTTGTGGGAAATTCAACCGCTTTGAAGTAAACTTTTTAAATGCCCTAGTTTAATTTGTTTACAAATCATTTTCAACAGTGACTATAGAGACGGGAAGTTTGTTTACTTTTCCTATAAATTTGATGAATATTGATTGTTTCAATTACAGTTTAATTTGTGGTGAAAACTACATTTCTTTTTTTTAATTGGCAAACTCTTGTGTTGTGCTGAGGCTAATTTAATGAAATTAAATGAAATGAAATTAAAACACAATGAAATTAAAACACAAAATTGTTTCACACTTTCACGTACATTGACAAATTTAGAGCTTGGTTGGGATTTACAATAAAAATATATTCTGTTAACAAATGATATTATATATTATACCCTTCATAATTCTTCTCAAGCATGCTCATATGATTTTCCTTGGTAACTATCTACAGAAATAAAAAAAATCTAAATTATCTTTTCATTCTCTGTATTTTATCAATTTTTAATAATATTAGTAAAATATTTGTTAGTAATATTTGTAGATATTATTATTTTAATATTTTAGATTTTTTAGATTCAGAGATTAAACATCGGGACACAGGTAAAACAACAAAAAGTCAAATCAGATTTTTTCTTCTGGTGAATTGAGATATTTGTTTTAACTTTTCAAGTTTATGGGACAAACAGTGCACTCTCTTTGAACGAATTCCGCTTGTCGTCTCCCATAGCTCACTTCAAAGTCGTGCTTTAAAAGTGGTTGAATCCAAAGGCTGGTGTGTCAGCCTATGCAATCCTCATGCATAATGCAGGTTCCCTTTCCTATACTCAGAGGAAATGCAGCACTTCCCAGCACTCTCACATACATCTTGTGTCATCATGTATTTGCACAGGCCATCATTTCCTACCTATCTGCACTAAGAGCATCGTTGAGGGGAGGGTAGACAACGTGAATCATTATTCTAGGCCCTTTCGCTAAGGTCCTCTATGTTAAAATCCACTCATTGAGACCTACTTAAAAAAAAATAGCTCCATGCCTCGAACGGCCACAACAAAGGTAGAATGCACAATTTAAACAGTGTGATATACATGATATACTCAATCTAAAACTATTTTAAACAACCTTTTGTTAAAGTGATAGTTCACCCAAAAATGGCAAATCTGACATCATGTACACACCATCTTGTCATTTAAACCAAAGGAAACATAAAAATATGCTGACTAGCTACTAGTATTCTTAACCGATTACGTTTTAAATCATATTCATCTATTCAATTGAAAGTTTTTTCCACATATTGTACACACTTCTCATTGTATATTTTCTCTTTTAAAGGTATTCCATCTATCCATATTCCGTTCTGGAGCGTTGTGGCATCAAACACCCAAAGCCAACGCCATTCTTCGGAAACCTTATGCTGTTTCGAAACGTAAGACACTTTTTCCTTATTTTGCATTGCAACTCACTTGCTCTCACGCGCACATCTTGTACCGTCCTTCTTAAGGTGTAAAAATTCTGTTTCTCTCATTGAGCTTCACTTTAATTTATTTATTTAAGTAATTTACCTCCAATGCCATTTAATGCAATGTGATTCCCAAACAGATTAGCCGCTGTATGGAATGAAGACTTTTTACGATGAAAATTCAAATGACGGTCAAGGAGTGGGTGTGTTTAATATCGCAGAATGAATACTTTTCCATGAGTGTAATACAACAAGCAGCTGCCGCGAGGACACTCATTTCAGGCTGTATTTAGTTTAATAGTGTTAGATTTAAGATGTGATGCGTATTACAGTGAAAGAGATCTAATGACAGCCTTACAACTGACCTTTATTTGTGAAGGAAGCGGAACCTGCCTGAATTTACTCAGCAACTATTAGGAATGGTTTGCATTATGGCATTATTTTTTAAGCAATTTTCTTTCATGGCGAAGTTTCTTTATGCAATACATAATTGCTTATGTCATGTCTTTTGATTTAGGGGTAAAATACAACCCACCAAAGTGTATGTGATATTCATGGGAATTCAGGCATCTCAGTGTATTTTTAGGCCACCTGCACACTCTTTAAATGAGTCTCTGATATCAATTCTGATGCTCTTCTGGTTCTCAATAGAATCCCAGATCAATATGTTACTGTCAGACCACCATGGTGTGCTACACAGCCTGCTGCTCAAAACACTCAATTCATTCAATCTCTCCATCACCCGGTTATGACAGAGACGCTTCTTCCTCGCGCTCCCTCCCGTCTCCACCCTTTATCTCTTCTTTTCATCTCTATTCACGTCTTCCTGGTTGTGATTAAATGTTATTAGAGGGAGGTGAGAAAGACATAAATTAATATGCATGCGGCTCTGTCTTGCATAATTACCACATGTCTAGATGAAGCTCCCCAGGTGAACTAAAAGGTATGAGCTTTTTTAAGCATGTGGGGTTTTTGTATGTTGTGGTGCACCCTTTGTGCGAATGCTTAAGTGTGCGTGTAGATTTGTGCCCACGTCAGCAGACTCGCACTCACAAACGTTGGTCTCCAGAGCATTGCTCTAGCAAAATCCTCTGACCCAATTCTGGAGGCCATCCTCTCAGCTAAATCCTGTATGTCTTTGTATGTGTGTGTTTGGATGTTTGGCTCTGGAGACACAGTCACAGTCCTCTCAAATGACAGGTGAATAAAATTCAAGTTTTAAACTAGGTGAGACGTAAAAATCAAGCTGCATTTTGGCAGAATCTTATAGGGATAGTTCACCCAAAAATGGTTTACTCACCCTCATGTTGTTTAAAATCTGTACACATTTCTTTGTTCTGTTGAACACAGAATGGAAGTCAATGGTGCCCCAGAACTGTTTGGTTACAAACATCTTCTTTTGTGTTTAGTGGAAAAATAAAATGTTTGTAGGTTTAAAACAACTTGAGTTGGATTAAATGATGACAAAATGTTCATATTTTGGTGTACTATCCTTTAAATGCAAATGTGAATTGCGGAAGAGACTATAAATTATACTGCGATGTTATCACGTGCATACTAAAAGCTATAGCCTCTGTTAACTTTAAAAAGCATGAAAATTGTATAGAGCTATGTTGAGTAAAAGCATCATTGTAGTTATTGTTATTTTTTTGTATTGAATGAGAGCTATATTTATATGGAGTTCCTCAGAGAATATGTATTTTTGTAGGCTAACCCGGAAGTTAGTGCCGCGCTGGTTCCCTCGACCGAAAGCCTATGCATTTTTCCCTAAGACTTGAAGATTGAAAAAATAAGAGCAGTGATTTACCAAGGTTCATAGTTTACATGTTTTGTCTATCAAGATCATCTTTACCGATTAAATCAATATTTGCTATTTTTGAAGCCTAAATACAATCGGCGGAAGTAAAAAGCTAACACAAGGCCATAAACAGACTACACTCCAATTGCTCGATATCTCCAACGTCACCACCACCACTCTGACAACTTTCTCAAACTAAATTAATAACCTTCTCCCTGATAATGGTTACTCTGTAAATGAATCCCCAACAATGATTTTAGAAATCTGTGCCCATGCTGCATTATTTGTGAGATTTATATGCGCAATGATGAAAGAAAAGAAGTAGTCGCTTTTAGCAATTTGTTAGCAACCGCCATTTTAAATATACAAAAAAGGTTTAAAAATGTCATATGTCATACATTAAAACGTGAAAAAATGTAGAGGCTTTGTTAACCACAGACCTTATTTAAGGCGATTTACCAAAAAAACATAGACTTTGGGGCAATGGAACTGGAAGTCTTTAAATTCTAACTAGCATCAGGGGTTTGCATACAAAAATACGTCATCTCTGAGACGAAATAGGTGTGAGACAGAAATGAAAAGGGAAAAATGATATATTTGAAATGAATCGAACAGAAAGAGCAAAGGTGCGGGGAGAGAATCATGGGTACCAGGAAGTGATGTAGAGAGACGGACAGGCTGGTGCATGGAACGGCAGATTGAGTCACATTTAGAAACTAACCGACAGAGTCTCTCGCAACCCACAGAAGCACATTATCATGACACACTCCATTACCAAATACAACACTCACAGACATGAGATTCGGCCCATTTAAGATCCTAAACAACATAGCTACAGCTCTCTCTCTCTCTCTCTATTACAAACACACACACTACTGATATCTCTTTATCCATTTCTGTATGACTTTCTTTCTTCTGCAAAACATAAAAGAAGATATTCTTAAGAATTTTAGTGACCAAGCAACATTGGCCCACACAGACAAAACAACAGAGACGTCTCAAAATATCTTCTTTTTTGTTCTAGACATCATGCTCATAGTCATAAGTCTAGTGCTGTGATACTAAAGAAAGCTTGACATTATAAATGCACCCGAAATAAAACTGTAAAATAGAATTTGGCCTCGATAATAGTCTCTTTTTCATAGGTCTATTCTTGAAACTGCATATCTCGTACCTCTTTGGAATAAAGAGGGAATATTAGCAGCGATGACATGAGGGAATATTAGCAGCGATCCACTGTTCAAAAGCACCACATAGGGCAAGGTCAAATATGCGCTAGCAAACAACTGAAAGTGGCTGATCTTTTTAAGACAATTCCAATAGGACCTTTGCTAAAGATCGCTGACTGCGACTGTGTATTGATCATATCCGTCTGAGATGAATCCCCAATGAAGCCAAAGACAGAGGCGTGTCATTAGTTTAAATTGAGTCATTGTATTTCGTGCTCTGGTCTCTCATTAACTACAGCACACTAGGATACAAAACAGAGAACGTGCAGATGCGCACAGTGTATGGCCGTGCGACAGGACAATAATGCACGGCTGAAGGAGAGGAAATCACAAAAGAAGGGCAAACACCCAACTGCTTAGAGAGAAACACACATGCATGCATCTCTGTTTAAGCCTACCAGGGAGACCACACCAAAAGTGGATTTAGGGCAGGCTGTTTGGTGCCACTGTTTTAAGACTTCTTTATTTGTAGAGACAGCAGAGCATTCGGCTCCCAGGCTTTATGTTCAATGGTTTTGTAACTAGCGCCATGAAGTCTTGAATTCTCTCCACAGTAAAACATGGAAAGTTGTTCAAAACTAAATAAGTTTATGAAACTGTGAAACTGCTATGGATATTTTCATCATTTTCTCAGTGGGCCTTTAAAATACATCTATGAATCCAAGAGCTGAGGTCATTGATGTATTTGCTCTGCACTGACATCTACTGGTACAGATCCAATAATGGCTTGCACGGCATACCCTGCATTCACAAGTGGGTCCATTTACTAGCCATACTGACAAATGCAAACCTTCAGGGTATTAATAATTAATTAATTTAAAATAAATCATTAAAAAGCAGATATTGTTTTATTGTGCATTGTAAGTAATCAAATTAACTGCAATTGGGTTGTTTTGTATAAAGGTCCAGTGTGTAATCTTTTGGATGATCTATTGATAGAAATGCGATATAATATACATAACTATGTCTTCAGAGGTGCATAAAGAGCTTGCACAAAGAAGTGTTATGTTTTTATTTCCTAAGAATGAGCTATTTCTATCTACATACACCGCGGGACTCCTCGCATATAATTCGGCATGTTCTGTCAGCCGTTGTAGTGTTTTGAACGGGAGGTGTTAGCTAGATTTCACTTACTGGACCTTTAAGTAAAAATAGCTTGTTTGTTCACTCCATTGTTTATTGTGCAGTCCAAGTTATCAATCAAACTGCAGTTGGGTTGTTTTGATAAAGTAAAAAAAACTCAAACTTTTTTTTTAAATGGAGTTATGCTGCATTCAGATTATAAGCGACTTTGTCCCTGCAAGTTGCTAGTGGCGGTTAGGTCGCTAGTGGGCGTTCCCACTAGTGGTTACATGAGTGACGAAATCCACTGATCACGTTAGCTCTACCATCTTCCTATTGGCTGTGCTCCTGAAAGTCGCTTTTCATTCAATTACATCTCTCTCTACATAATTTGTCTCTTTCTCTGTAAACAATATCAGTAGTGATTTTATCAAAACTGCCCTGTAAATTAAATTGCATCATTTTGACATAAAAAAACATTATTTTTACTATAAATCTAAACATTGAAACATATGGAAGATATTTACATTGAGATAGATAGATCTATCACTTCTATATTGCTTCTCTATGTAACTCAATACGTGACAGCATTACTGTAAGTAAAGGAACTTTGGTCTTTTACACATTCACAGGGATCCTTTTACCAGAAAAAAGGGCAAGGGGAATGTTACCTACACACACAAACACACAACTTTGTTTTACAGGGACTCTGCTGAAACAGTTATTAAGTTGTCAATCACAGTTATTCAAGAAGAATCAAGGCAGGCTTGAATTAACACGGAAGCTTTTCTTTGTTGACTGAAGACTGTAGATGATGCAAGACCTTGACAGCGGAAAATTGACATTGAAATGTTCAAATAGGTCTCTGCTATGTTTTCATACTTCTTTTTATGCTTATTTTCAGGGTTTTTTAGGTCCACATGCAGATCTTATAAACAAGTATGGACGAGTGTGTGGGTAAGTGTCTCTGGATTTTGATTGAGGTCAGAAGCATCCAAGCGAAAAAAAAGTTTGTTTTGTTTCTTTGAGAATAGAAAAATCTTTATCTTCTCTAGAAAAGCGGTTACATAAATATTTAATTAATATCTGTTTTAAATATATGTATTACAATTTAATATAAATTCAATTAAAAGTATTTATCATTTAAATAACTAATTTCATCATTCTCCAATTTGCATGAATTAACAAAAAATGGTGGAAAACTGTTTGTCTTGTTTGGTGAAAATTTAAAGACCTCTCATTATCTTCCGCATAATGGAAAAAATTCTGATTATATTTCTTCGAGCAAAAGCAAAGCAAGCAACACAATCGCTTGAGCCATTTATAGAATTATTTCAACACAAAACAGCCTCAACACAACATGTTCGGTCGTGCGCTGACGTGATAAGACGTCTTCCTCTTTATTTCCCACCACGCAGAAGGTATTCTCAGTCTTGTCATTCATATTCAGACAGCATGAGCTCACAGTGTGCACACTGTCCTCTAATTTAGTCAGTCACTGGCCAGACATTGTGGTTTAATGTGCCTGCACCTGAGAGGCTGGCTTTTCTTCACGGGAGATCAAAGCTGAGAGTGCCGCTGTGCTTCCTGCGTCTAATATAAAAAAGAATAGAAAGAGAATCACAACCTTGTCTGTTTGTGTGTGTGCGCTCACTGGGATCCCGGGGTCTGGGTTTGGGTGTCGGGACCGGAAAAGGGATCTAATTCGCAGTTGTGTGGATATATGTCAGGAGACATTACGACATCTTTCGGTTAGGGTAATCTAAGAGTCTGAGCTCCTCAAGAAAATCAAAGGGCTTTGAAAAACGTATCAGTGCTCCGCACTCTCCTTAAAACCCTTGTCGGCTCCCGGAGCACCAGACATCAGTCAACCGAGTTCAGAAGTTTTAGCGCAATGCAGAAGCACTCGGCTTAAAATGAGCTGAAAGGGTGCTTTTCGATTTATTTTTCACTCTAAATCTGTCAGATATGACTTCTAATGAGAAGGTATGGCTGAGATGTCATGACAAACCATCTGGTACACTACCAGTTAAAGGTTTATCATCACTTGACAGAAATGTATTTTGTGATCTTAAAGGGACAGTTCAACCAAAAATAAAACTTCTGTCTTCATTTACTCACCCTCTAGTTGTTCTTAATCTGTATATATTTCTTGTTCTGATGAACACAGAGAAAGATATTTGGTAGAAGGATTATAACCAAACAGATTGTGACCAAATAGGCCACCATTGACTACCATAATCGGAAAAATGACACTGGTAGTAAAAATGCCTTGTTTGCTTTCCTTCATTCTTCGAAATATCTTCTGTTGTGTTTTTTTTTATTACATTTTTTGTGTGAACTGTCCTTTTAAAGTCACATTGAACTAAATTTTTATATTTAAAATTGTAGTGTTTTTATGATTTATCAGCATCTGACGATGTCTACAGTGAAAACTCATGATAGACGATGAGATCGTTGTCTTTAAACAAGCTGCTAAGATATGTAGTGAGGCGCGTCTAGGCGCGAGCTGGGCAGTTATCAAATCAGGCGTGTGTCATCTGTACAGTGCAGGCTTCAAGGACCAGCTGGGCTTAACCATATTTTACAGCCACTGGACGCTGTAATGAACCTTAGCACAGCCTTCTGCAGGAACAGGAAGCCCCCAGAAGCGTGTATGAACTAGATTAAGGGCTTCGGATATTCGCCTAAAAGCTTTCATATCTAATTATCGGTGCTTAATAAAGGTGTTTAATTATCATCTTGTTCCTACTATTTCCTGTGATACTGAAACTCGAGGAAATAAAGAAAAATTGCAGTCAGAATAAATTGAAGTTGCATGTTGAATGAAGACGGTATCACACTAGCACACACGCACGCTCTCAATCCTCCATTTCACAGCGAAGATGGCACGACCACAACAGCGAAATCTGCCATGCGTGACTACAAAAAAAACTACCCAAAAGCCTCATCAAATTTCTCACAGATCTGACCTTGACACACACACATGGTGTGCGTGAGACAGATGTGTGTCTATGTCCCTGTCACACGTGTGACGGGGGGTGTCTGCAGGGTCTGGAGCCACAGACGTGATGCGTTTTATCTGTGTGTGCGTTTGTCCTTTGTTCTTTTTTATGCTGCTACTCCCAGGGAATTAGAGTGGTGCACTGTTATTTATTCATTTCATCTTGTTTGTTTTCTCTGTCTTTGTGTGTGTGTGTGTCAGTTATTATTTAGGCCGTCGGCCTGTAGTGATCGTGGCAGACCCTGATATGCTCAGGCAGGTGATGGTGAAGGAATTCAGTAGATTCCCAAACAGGATGGTGAGTGTGACATTAACACAGCATACACTCTTACTAAAAAGGGTGTTTCAAAAGGTTCAAAAGGCTTTGACTGAATTGTTTCCTTTTGGAACCAGGAACGGTTCTTCTATGAAAACACTGTGAAGAACCTTTTAAGCACCTTTATTTTCTAAAGTGTTATTTCACACACACATACACACACATGTCTGGTTTATTGTCTCCGTGGGGACAGTCCATAGCCGTAATGATTTTAAACTGTACAAACTGTATATTTTATCCCCTAAACCTAAAGATCATAGAAACCTTTTTGCATTTTTAGATTTACAAATATCATTCTGTACGATTTGTAAGCTCAAATTTTGGTCCCCACAGTGACAGGAGTCCGCATGAGTCCGCATGAGTTGGTGTGTAGTCTGGTTTAGGTCCCCACCTGGATATAATATCAAGGCCACAAACACACACACAGGTGCACACACACTTGTTTTATACACTGTGGGGACCTTACATATAAATATTTTATATTGTACGAACTATATATTGTATCCCCATCCCTCACACAAATCTTTCTGCATTTCTACATTTTCAAATAAACATCATCTAGTTTGTTTAATAATAATAATAATAATAATATATTCATAAATGTATTGCTTTGTCTGCATTGGGGTAAAATCATCTATACAGTAGAGTTTATATTAACTAAAGTTAAATTTTTCTTTATATTTACAACAACGTTAAAGGGATCGTTGACCCAAAAATGAAATGTTATCATCATTTACTCGACCTCAGGTTGTTCAAATTTTGTGTACATTTCTTTGTTCTGCTTAACACAAAGGAAGATATTTGGAAGAATGTCTGTAACCAAACAGATATCATCCCCCATTTACTGCCATAGTAGGGTAAATAAATACTGTGGGGGTGAGATCTGTTTGGCTATTGACATTCTTTAAAATATCTTCCTTTCTGTTTAGCAGAACAAATACATTTTGACAGATTTGGAACAACCTGGGGGTGAGTAAATGATGACAAAATGTTCATTTTTGGGTGAACTATCCCTTTAACTTGGTCTTTAGTCTTGTTTGTCTAGTTCTCTTTCAGCAAAACTGTTGTCGAATCTTCCTAAGCAAGTTGGTTATAGTTATCCCGTTGACATGTTTATAGCTATAGCTCCATAAATGTTTTCACATCAAGGACACATACTCACACACCATGTCATAAAATAATTGACAGCCATGACAGGCCATATTATTCACAGTAATGTGCAGTCAACAGAAGTTGATGTGTGTGTGAATATGAATGGAGAAAGCAAAAGCAGTCTGAGTACTAATGTTTTATCAAAAGGCACCAGAGCTTTGAACTCAGTCGGGCAAGAGAGGTCAAAACTAATGATCACATGACTTGTGTATCAAAGCAGAGTCAAAGGTCATAAGATGGCCTTGCTGCTAAAGCAAAGCATGCTGGGAAATGTGCAAAAGAATCTATTATGGGAGGGCCAGATCAATACAGAGGCCATGTGCACCACTGGGGCTTATCAACCATCACTTCAAGTGTGTTTGTTTAGGTGTGTGTGTCTGTGTGTGTTTGTGCGCATGTGTGTACTTACAATGCATCACACAAACAAATTTCCAAACCTCACACAGTCTGTAACCAACAAAGCTTATAAAGTTTATTGCCATGGCACTAAACAGCAAACAAACATGTGTTGGCGCCTGGTTAGTTAGTTAACAAATAAGTGCCCCCCACACACACAGTCTAATCATCAAAGTCAACCCAGCACAAAGCTCTGCCACCTGGCCTCAGTTACCTCTCTAACATCTAACAATCTATGCCTGGCCAGCTAAGTATACAAAGGTAGTTTTAATGAAAGCGAGAGTGTTATTCAAAACAACACTGCCAATATGAATCCATGTGATGAAGCTATTTCAGACAGTTAAAAGTGTGTGAACCTGCATGCTGATGCTCGGCCAAGAACATGTTACTTTATATTCTAAGTAGCACGTAAAGTAACACAGCAAAACACGTGTTTACAATGTAGTATGCTGTGTTGTAGTGTGCATACATAAAATGTGCATATTATGTACGCTGTATATACTACAGTTTATAACAGAAATAATTAAAGAAGTATGAAATAGGGTACTATTGGAAGCGTAGCCATTTTTATCAAACTGTTTCCATGTCATGACAGTAGTCAATGTGAAAGAAAAGAACTACAAAAAGATAGTTTATGCTATTGTGATGTTGTGGTTACACTAAAACATGAACGTTTGACAGACGTCCCTGCTGAAAAAAAAACCATAGAACTCAACAGAAAATGTAATGGATTTAAAGATTTAATGGGAATTGGTTTAAATAGACACTGTAATTCTGTCTAATGGTTTGTGATGGAGTTAGTTGGTGGGGCGATATCTGGCAGATTTATCCTATTGGAATAATTCCCAAAACACACTATGATAAATAATTGTTTCAATGAAAAAAATCAAATGGTTCATAATGTTATTTTAATGGAAACCATTAGAATTGATCATTTCTGTTGGCTTTCTACTGGGGGGTTTTTTCAACAAAGGAAAATTAAGCATGCATTTAGCATGTACAGTATGTTTCTGGCTTAACATTTACTACTTTTAAGTTTGGCTTAATTCAGATATTTATTACTGTTAAAGGTGCAGTCTGTGAAATTTAGTGGCGTCTACAGTAGAGACGCGGTTGCGAATTGCACCACCCTATCGCTCACTTCTCCCATTCGGTTTATCTAGATAGAAATAGCTCATTCCAAGGTAATAAAAACATAACGCTTCATTATGTACGGTCTTATACACCTTTGAAGACAGTTATTTATATTATATTGCATTTTTGTCAATAGATCCTCTATTTGACCTTTAAATGACAAACCAATGGAAGATGATTTGTGGTTTTGGTGCTGTTTTGAGACTTGTGTTTTAAGATATGTCTAAGAAATGGTCAAACTGTGTTGTCCATGCAGACTATCAGGGGCGGGACTAAACCGATGAGTGAGAGTCTGATTATGCTAAAGGACGAACGCTGGAGGCGGGTTCGGAGCATCCTGACACCGTCCTTCAGTGCTGCCAAGATGAAAGAGGTGAGCTCTCGTTTGCTACGTGAATGTGTATCAGGGTTGCATTCTGTGAAGAAATCGTTACTGTTATGTTAGCACATTTTACGGCCTTGAGTTGATAAATTATTAGTATTGGAACAGGTCAGAACAAAAACTTGGACAAATACAGGTGCTCATATTATCACAACAGTCATAAAAGCGGTTTTCATAAGCTGTTAATTCAGTGTAGGGCATCAGATGTTCAAATGAGCATGAATTTCCCACCATGATGGTAATCTGCCATCCCTCATTTCACACACGAACACACACATTCATGGCTAGTGTGGAGTCACGCAGCAATTTGAGTAAGGAATGCTCTAAAAGACGTCTTTGATCTGTTGTGCAAGCAACCGTGAATTTTGGAGGCATGAAAGGTGTTCCTGGACCAATATCTTCGTTTTGTTTAAACCCCAAATCATAAACTACAAATGTTCCTTAGAATGTCTTTCAAGCTTTAGTCACCCGAAAAGAGGTGCATTTGACTCAAAAACACAAATCATTAGATGATGTTACCTCAAACATTCAATAGAAATATCATGACGTTCGAAAGACAGAAAGTTTTCTTCGCTACGGACCCCTGGCCCAGATTGATAGAATGTTGATCGAGGAACACATCCTTCTAGGCAAAAATCAAAGTAAGCCTATTACAGAGAGTGCAGAACACGCTTTTCTTAAAAAGAAACCACTTAAGCATTGAGGCCTGACAGTAAAATGTGCTATTGAATCCTTATCTGAGAGTCTTAGCACAGCATGTGTCTCTTCAGCTGGTGCTGTTCTCTGTATCACAAGAGATTTGTTGATGGAGGTCGTGTCAGGCTGCTTCCACAATGCCTAATTTTGTTGGAGCCTGTTTGCATAACATTTAGAGGATCAACTCCACGATATGTGAATATTAGTTTAAGTGAGAGACAGGAACTCAAAGGGAGAGATAGATGTTAAGAGAGTTTGACAGCCATCTTTCTATATTTTCCCTGTCGCAGGGATTGTATTTCCTGCCCATTACATGCACACTTTTTGCTGAAAGAGAAACCAAGTGAAATAATGATGAAAGCGAACTGAGAGACAGGAAAAGAAAAGACAGACGAAAGAAAGATGAGATTGAAATGTCTGTCTAAAGCAAACCCTGAAAAATGAGTTCACATGACATCACTGAGAACAAATATGGATGCGGAGTGGATGTAAAAATGATCGGGAGGCTGTGATTGGCTGAGACAGGACAATCGTGTTGTGATTGGGTGGTCTTGCATGACGGCAGTTAATTGCTCTTTCGTCCTCTTGTCTAATGTGTTGTGAAGTGCCAGTCATCAGATCTTACATCATACAACAGGATCGATTCTTGGTCTCATGTGACCGCTTTTTCATTTTCTAGCGAACTGAATGATTGAACAAGATTAAATGAGTCACTGATTAAACAAGTCCTGCTTTACATTATGTCGTCAATGTCGATTTACCCTTAAAAATATTTTGTTGTCTAGGGTGCGAGCTGGAAACTTGGTGTCCTCTTGTACCCTCGCCAAGAATCTGGGAAGATTTCATCTAGGAAAAATGAGTTAACTTTAGGTTGTGTGCATAGTTACAAACATTGCCACAAAGTCTCCCACAACAATATTGATATATTCTGGAACTCACATTTGCATTTCAAGAAAATCATAAAAAGTAGTCATACTTTGTTTAGAAAAGAGTTTTGCCTAGTTTATCCAGCCGTTTGAAGGGCATTGTGGGATAGATTTTAAACTATGTTTAAGAGGTTGCTTGTGTATTCAAAAAAATTTGGTATACTCCATGTTTTTCTATAAAACCACTTATAAGTAGTAGGCTTATGCTCAAATGCTTTAAATATTTTTTTTGTTTCGGCAAGTTAATATATGTATAATTTCAGAAAACAAATTGTGTAATATTATATGGTATAAATACTTACAAACACCATTGTTTGTTTTAAAATAATACTGTATATCTCCAAAAATATATAACATTTAAATACTTTATCATAACAATATATAATAAGAATTATATTGTATTATATAATTTATATATATAAAAATATATAGTATCTCCATATTTCATGATTCTTATAAATCATTATTATTAGTCGCCCTTTGTTTTGTCACATAGTTTTGCGAATATCTAATCAATAAAGGGTATTCAGATGCGCTTTTCAACTTTAAAAACACAGTGTTTAATCACTTCAAAAGTACTGTTTCCGTTTCCTGAAAAACAGTGAATATGGACATTTAAGTAAAATGTAATATATATAGTTGACCAACATGTATATAAACTTTTTCCCTGAAAAACTGCAAAAACATGCAAAGGTGTCATTTGATATGGCCACATCGCTAATGTACATTATGTTTGCTTATACGCTGACATATGGCATGGCTGAAATGGTAAACACGTCCATCAGGAATCTCCGGTGAGCTGCGAGAGCGTAAAAATGCATGTGTTCTTTCCATCTTCTCACTGACTTTCACACAAATGTGGACTACACACTTGAACGAGAGTGACATCCACCCAAACTAATTTAAGCAAAGTGCGACATCGTGTCGAAAAAATCCACACACATCACTCTCTTCTACATATGTGAACAGTGTGGGTGGGACATTTTGCACAGTGACAAGTATGCTAACTTCTAATGAGCTCATAAATGTCTTTAAAGCGTACTTGGATTCAACTCTCTGTGCTGCGTCTTTAAACATGTGCATTATCTTAATTATAGTAAACAGAACCCTTATGATTGCATTGTAAAAGCCACAGTGTCGACTGCCTCTTCAAACACGTGAGATCTTTCACTGTTAAATATAAGCAGCCTCTGGCAGAAGGTTTTATGGGAATTGGGGTTCGAAATTAAGGTTGCCAGTAGTGAAAGCGTAACCGAGCCCTGCGTTTTGTGTGTACGTGTAGCACACACACTTGCTGCCTGTATTGATTTTCATTATCTGTGTTGTAGCATCAGAAGGACACTGCTCCTGTCGTACTTCATGAGGCTTTCTAGTCATCTTCATCTGCCCGCCTGAGTCAATATGCATCAACAAACACACACATGCACACATACCTATTCGTCTAATTTTATTAAAAAGTAAAGCCTCACCTAGATGTCAACTCACAGGAAATTGTCTTGACCTTTCTATGGTGAATATTGTTTTGTACAACATAAGTTTTGCTTTGATTAAGTAGTTGCAGTTACATCTGTTCGGTTTCAGGAATTTTAACCATTTGTAGTCCAAGATGCATCCAGAAAGTTTATCTGGAAAGTAAAGCAGAACACAAAATGAGATATTTTGAGAAATGTCTTAGTGGTTTGAGAAATGTCTTAGTGGTTTTGTGCTTAAAAGATTGAAGTCAATGTGGTTTGGTTACCAACATGGTTCAAACTATATTTTTTTGTGTTCTCCAGAAGATAGTCGTACAGATTTGGAATGAACTATGTGTGAACCGCCTTAAGATAAAATCACTGAAATAATAATGAAGACTTGCTTGGAATCAGTCAGAAGGAAGGAATTTGTCAACAGGATCACCATCTACATTAAAGCTGATTTAAGGTTGTATTGTCTTGTTTAAGGTAGTCTTATCAGCAATCGCGAGGATGATTTGATCAGGTCATTGAATGCTGATGTAATATCATCAGTGCCTCGCCAAACATTTCAATCATTCAGATTCCGATTTTTGTAGGGGTGGACAGAACGTCCTGTGCATACTTCCTTTCTCACAGTTCCTTCATATATCATCTCTCTCTGCTCTTAAGCAGACTTTATCTCTTGAATCAATATGCCTCATAGGAGCTGCTGGATTATCATGGCTTCAGTCATGGGTGTCGGGGAGGAAAGCCAGGGCATTGAAGAGAACATCTCTCATCTCAAAAAAGAGATTGCAGGCGTGAAGCATTGCAGTTCTCAGAATCTCAGAATGTGTTTCTCAGATCTTGTCCCTGATAGCACACATGCATCTGGTTTACGTCTATTTGAAGCCTGCATTTACATCTGGGAGACATCTGCAATACGTCTCGGAGATGTCTGTAGTCAGACGTCATATAGACATCTAGAAGATGTCTGTAAGATGTTTATGATTTAGAGTTGATGTACAGCTGCTCTTTCTAAGATGTTTAGCAGATGTTTTTACGCAGCAGATCTCCAGATATTTAGCAGACGTATTACAGACGTTCAGACGTCTACGAGACGTGTTGCAGATGACCAAACTATGTCTTTTTGTCAGCAGCATGTTTAGGCTAATCTTATTCGGTATACACAAAGTAATAAATCGACTGCTTCAACTGTAAAATCTTTTTTCATATTCCCTCATTATCTTAGTTGAGAGAAAAGTTGCGTGTTTTGGGTATTATTTTGGGACATCAATTAACATTATAAACACATGTACTGGTTTAGCAATGTTTGCTATGCTTACATCTTTGTGGGTATGTTACTCATTTTCCAGATGGTTCCCCTCATCAACACGGCTACAGAAACATTACTGAACAATCTGAAAACAAACGCAGAGTCCGGTGACAGCTTTGACATTCACAGGTACAGATTTCCTCCTGCATACGTGTGTGAGAGGAAACATGTAGTTCTTCCCATGTTGTGTTAGCTATACGTTGTGAAATGTTCTTCTAAAGTCGTTTTCTACTTTTGTGTGACTAAACAGATAGCCCCGCCCCCAAGCTTGCCCAATCTGTTAAGTGAGGTTTTTTGATAGCACCACAAAGCTACAGCTCTTGCATTTTTTAAAGAAATCAACTCGCAATTGTCTTTGTTTTCTCTGTGTATTTAGCTATCAAGTATTTTTAACATGTAATTACAGGCTTTAGTTTTAAATGTGTATGTCGTCTCTCTTTGTGCAGGTGTTTCGGCTGTTTCACAATGGATGTAATTGCCAGTGTGGCATTCGGTACGCAGGTGGACTCTCAGAAAAATCCTGATGATCCTTTTGTGCACCACGCCTCTAAGTTCTTCTCCTTCACCTTCTTCCGGCCCCTCATGATATTCCTCAGTACGTCCCACCCGCACATCCAATACCTAAGCATTTATTTCTGCCTCATTATTTAGCAATGGATATCACAGCTTGTAAAGTACTCCCATCAGACGATAATGCGAAATGAATTTTCATTATGCTGATATTATGATTTGCATATTTATGATATGAGAAGGGAGAAAAACGTTTTCTTTCTTTCAGTTGCATTTCCATTTCTTCTTAATCCCCTTGCTGGCCTCATCCCCAACAAATCGAGGGACGAAATGAACCGTTTCTTTATCAGCTGTATCCAGAAGATCATTAAACAGAGAGATGAACTGCCACCAGAACAGGTATGGCCGTTCAGTTGCTAAAGAAATGAACAAGACATATGACATATTTGCCACTAATGGTTAGTCGCCGTCTGCAGCGGCGGAGGGATTTCCTGCAGTTGATGCTGGATGTCCGGAGCAGCAGCAAATTTTTGTCTGTGGAGCATTTTGATGTGGTCAATCATGCTGATGAACAGGCCTGCCCAGATCAGGAGACGGCCAGCGGGGAAGAAAACACTCAAAGCTCTGGCCACGATTCTGCTAAGCGTGTCCAGCAGAAGAGAATGATGACGGAGGATGAGATCGTGGGTCAGGCGTTCATCTTTCTGTTGGCCGGGTATGAGACGAGCAGCAACACACTAGCATTCACCTGCTACCTGTTAGCGATCCACCAAGAGTGCCAGGAAAGAGTCCAACAGGAAGTGGACGAATTCTTCTCCAGACACGTAAGAATTAAATTACATTTATACCTAGAGGTTTAAGGAAGTCTTTATTTAATTTCCTACAATATAGACCCTTTCATCGGACGCACAGGCCCAAAGTTCGTCTGGTCTATGTTTGGTTGTAATTTTATATTTAATTAATATTATATTAAAACTACTCAACAGTTATTGATTCTTTGGGAAGGTCTACCAGATATCAAGTTTGTGCCACATAACGTTTGTTTATGTTGTTAGCGCTGAAACTGTCTATATTTTGTAAATGACATTCTCTTTAGCATTTTAAAAGTGTTTGTTTTATATTAGCTCTACTCCTACTACAAAATTATTTTTATTCAAGCTGTATTTACCTATAAGTTTCTAACCTTTTTTAGCTGGTTGGTGCTTGTGGTATCATAGTTTTAGGCACACAAACAAAACAAAACAAAAAAACATCCCTCTTACACAATACTATAGTAATACATTCACATTTCATAACCTATCAACTTACATATCCCAATACATATATCCCTCCTACACAAGCCTAATAATACATGTCCCTTACATATTAACCATCACATTACACATCACACACCACAAGTTTGTCATTTACTGTTCAACAATTTAATTGATAATGGAATCAAAAAAAAGTTTTTTTGACATTCAACAACAAGTTGTGTTCCTTACACCATTTCACAACCCCTTCTATCTGTGATCTATACGTGTCCACATCTGAATTCTTTGTCAACAAAGTGAGTATAGCTGTATCACCTGAAAATGTTATAATATAATTATTTGCATGCTGGTTCTTACAGTTATTTGTGCACAATGTGAAAAGAAGGGGGGAACTTACACAACCTTGAGGAGCACCAACGTTTGTGATTGTTATGTCAGAGTGTAATGTTTACAATTACATTCAATCATTTGGCAGACACTTACAAATGAAAGAGCATTTGACATTTTGCCATACAAAGTGCAAATAAATGCAAAAAACTAAAATATTGCGTATTGTTAGTTAAATTTTATCAATGCATTGTCTAACGTTAAAAAATACAACCCGATTTTAAATTGTTTACAAGTAATGGTAAAATAGATCCATAATGCTAAGAATTGGCAATAATATCAGGGATGTTTCGTTTTGCAATCACCACAGACTAACAGACAGAAGGTTTTACAGATTCAGTAAATCTGCAGCATTGTGAAGCAGCTCTTGCTTGATTGGATGTGAGTTACGTGAGAGTTAAGTGGATGGTTTGCAGTATGTCTGCTTTATTACTCTTTTACAGTATAAAAATAGCACTTGCTATGATAATGGTGTCTTAATTTGATGTCCTATGTGTGCGCATAATGTGCTACTAGTGAGAGACACAGAGAGAATCTTGATTAATTCTTGGATTAAATCTGTAATCTGTGCTGTAGAGAGCTAGACAGGATGATTGGTCATGAGAAGTGTGTTTTGGACTATTTAAATTGGGATTTAAATCCCTCATGAGTGATGTTTGTTCCTCCACATATCAGGGGTCACATTTCCTCGCAGTCTGAGATTCTGCAATCACACACACAAGTGCTTATATTATTCTGCAGACTATATATACAGTATTAGATGATACAAATTATGAAAATGCCCGAGGAGAGATCCAAGCCATATCCGGGGACTAGAATATCATAAAAATTTGTGACAAAGTGCGCATTTATGACCTGCAAGCAACCAGTCAAAATAGCATCCTTAGCAACCACTTACAGTAGCAACGTACTAAAAACCACCTTAGACCTTTGTGAGTACATAGCAACAACCTGGCAACCACCCAAAACACATTGTCATTGTGGCAGCAATTTCTGCGAAAAAGGAACGTCTAGTCAAGTTTCTTTTGCTGTCTGTCTTTATATCCGTCAACTGCTATGTCGCTTATTAAATGCGATGTAGAGCTCTATGATTTCTCTATGAGATGCATCTAATGGTTTACAACAAACAGACTGCTTTGTAAACCAACACCTGCATCACTTGAATCCTAATACCTGCAGCTCAGACCTGGCAGCCGCGCACCGGAGGAGGGGATCAAATGCAGCTCTGAGTCCCTCTATCTACTTTCTCATCTCATTCAACCGTCTCGTCCTCTCTTTCAATTTAAGAGCTCCCTTTCCACTTCCGATATCGTTTCTCTGGAAGTCAGAGTCGTTTTTTGTAACAGTGGGAATATATGTTCAGAGCGGCATCTAGGAAATCATTTTTCATGGGTAAAAATGCAAGGCCGAGCGGTGGGGGAATCTTCTGTTTAAAAAAATTTGCGTATTTTCGGGGCTATTTGTTTTAGAATGCGGTCTGACGAATCTCTCATTGTAATGCATCATTCACGATGGTTGTTATGTAACACACCTGGCAAAGAGCCGCCGGCACATCTCGCTAACCCATCATGCTTTACATTCTGCCCCCTGGTTTTCGAGGTTAGCTGACAGGCTCCCCGTGATGGAAAACAAACCGGAGAGATGTTTATTAACCCGCTTGCAATGAAGTTTTCAAATAAAAAAGCTTTTGGCAGAAGTTATAAAACCAGTAAGCATTACAGCCACAGCAATAAAACTCAAGCCCAGTTTTAGTCTCACGAAGCCTTACGTCCTGAGTCTACCGTATAGCAGGCGATAACTTAATATTCTTTTTATATCGAGCAGCTGGGGATCCATACACAAAGACATCTGGCCCTGGTGCATATTGAAGGTCAATCTCATCTACCCTGCTACTGTAATGTCTGTCTGCGCTCCTGTTTAGCTCAGGGAAAAAGTGTCTTCCAATCCTCCATTAGAGGGGTTTTATTCTCTAAACGCCCCTCACCGTGTGCGGTTTTAGCTCTCAAATGTCAGACTCTCTTCACACACCCTACATGAGGGCACTGAAAGTGTTTTTGTGCTGAAATGCACTGGGGAAAAAGAACCGCTGAGGGCGTTTACTGAGGGAAGTGATAATGAATTACAAAGTAGTTTGGAACTTGAATAAATTGTCATTTTGGATTAAAGTGTCAACTAGATGTATAAGTGTGAATCAATGTAAAGCAAAATGCATCATAACAGTGCTCTTCATGACTTACAGTATATAAATGCCAAACGATATCTTTAGAAATCTTCATATCGCTGCTGTTCTTCTGAAACCTTGTAGCTCCATATTTAGTTTTTTTTAGTCATACATTTTTAGTCAGCCTTTATTTTTGTCACTGCGTTTTGCAACCAATAAAATGTAGAAAGAGTGCTTGTCAACTTCGACAACACATTATTTAATCATTTAAAAAGTAATGGTTTTTTTCCATTTCCAGAAAACAGCTAATTTGGACAGAAGAGCGACGATAGTAAAAATACATATTTATCTTCTGGCTTCAGAAAACATTGAATTTAGCATTTTTACATCCAAGTCATATAGAGCACATTTACGGTGCCATTTGTCTTTACCTTAGACAGTCTGTAAAATATTTACTTTTATGTTTCAGAAGGACACCAGGTTGAGTAAACGTTAACAGAATTTTAATTTTGAGGGGAACCGTACCTTTAATAATCCGTGAAGCTGATGGGGATAAATGACTTGTTTTCACTTACACCCCCATGACCTTAACAAACTATATGTCAAGGGTGAATTCTGGAATTACTGTTATTGATTTGCCTGTTTCTTTGCCACTGAGACAGTTTAAGTGGCAAACATGTAAATGCCTCGCTCGACTGACTTAGTGAACATGTCACAGGCTGCGCACATTGTGTCTTCTGGTCTAGCCTTTCATTTTCTCTTCCTGGCCTGCGTGGCGCCTCCCCGGGTGCCTGTCATTAATTTGCCTTTTTTATCTGCATAAATAACAGGGATCTGAAGCAGAGCGCTACCTAATGAGTCATCCAGAGGTGGGAGACGGGGGCAAGGGGGCTAGAAAACCAAACCAAATTATACGTTTCCAGCGTACAAAAACCTCTGCACAGTGAGAAAGAGAGATAGGATCGCTCAGAAAGACAAGAAACTGTTGTTTTAGGGATGATTTTATTCTATAATTCTCATAAAATGTATAAACAGCATATTTAAAAAGATAATTCATTATTTTCACCATTACAGAAATTGTTTCGCACTGTGGTAAGCTGAATTTGGGGGAAATATGCTTAAGTGTAATGAAAACAATGCACACCAGGCAACCCCCTTTAGAGATAGTAAAATAGTTTATCATATTTTTAGCAAAGATAAATAATTTTCCCCAATTTATTCACCCAAGCAGATCTACTTGAGAGAGGTTGGTGAAAATAGTTGATTGTCTGATTTTTACTATAAATGTTTCTTTACAATTTTCTCTTTATTCTACACATACGGCAGTCAATGAATATGGGTAGTTGATGAGTAATCGTAGCCTGTGGTGTGATAGACAAAATTGTAGAACATTTTATTTGATACATTTGACAAAATATAAATAATAATATACATAATTAACGTTATGTTCTCTAAATATTTGCTATTTCACACCCTAGGACATGGATGTACGGTTTATTTGCAAACTACCCAGATATAGTACAGGGAGATAAGGTATTGAAAATACAGATTAGCTTGTACAGTATTGATTTGATGGGTACTTTCAACATGACAAGACTTAACCATAGTGTATAATGTTGATATGCTCCCTGTAAGATTTTCTAATGGATACAGACTCTTTAGGAGGATTATACTAACAATGTGAGCTTGAAAAACAGGTAGTTCTAATGGCAATGAGTTTCTAACATCCATTTTTGTAAGCCAAACTATATACGACAGGCATTTGAGGAATTTTCTGTGAACCATTTAGTTTTGTGGCAGGTGTGTGAGAGAAGTAAAGACGCAGCAAAATATAACTATTGGAAAATATCTTGATACAGTAAATAAAACAAAAAAATATTTAGTTTACATTCAGTTTATGTACACAAATAGGTCATTTATTCTACACTATAGATGCTTTGGTTTTGTAAAATGGATTATAATGCAAATGGTTTATAATGCATTAAAGAACTGTTTCTTTCTTCTGTCTTGAGCTTCAGATGGTTAAGTAATTTTTGAAAACAGATTTCTTACATAGATTTTACACACGACTATGGCATGCAAGTGTCCCATACATAGCAAGAATTATAATATAACTGAGATTCATTGGAATTATTTTGATCGCATCGTCCTTTTTGTGCAGCCATGTAGTTTAGCACTATGAAGACAGATATGAAGAGTGTAAGAAAATATCCCAAACAGAAAAGTGTGAAAGCATGAAGGCAAATTAAAAATACCAAAGAAGACAGGGAGATTTGGTTAAAGAAGGGAGAAGACAGAGTGGGAGAAAGAGCAGCCAGTATGATCCGTGAATAATTCATTGGTGACGTGCCTCTGAGGCTCGACCTCCAGGGGGCTCTTTCCCTCATTCAGGTCTGTGATGGGCTCCCCCCCCCTCCCTGAAAGCCTTCAAACCTGAATAAAGAGCTCCAGTCTCTCCGCTTAATTCAATATCACAGTCTTTGATCCATCTGTATTTGTCAGTTCCCATTGCCAGACCTCCATTGCCAACAGCCTCACCTCTTGAAATTAAAATATACAACTTTTATACGATGTAAATCTTAGTATAGTGATGTTGTTTACCTGAATTTAAATTCAAATGCAAGATTTATCACAGTTTATGTGTGCGTTTTATCTTTTCATATCAATGCAAGAGAGAGGTCCCCATCCACAATGTTCACACTGCGGATGAAAAAGTACATCATATGCCACTATACGAGTAAAAAAACTATACGCTAGGTTTGAAGGTACATGGGTCTGTATGGGTAGATATTTCCGTCCCACCTACGAGCAGCTTGTCATGTGTACTTTTGCAAGCTCTGTACAAGTCCCACACGACTTGGCAAGAACACACAGAGAGATGCACATAAACATGCATGTGCATTCATGCACAAATACAGTCACGGACCACTGCGTCAAACCCTTCACGATGTTACCTAACAGAGTTTTCACATCAACCAGAACTGCATCGTGTAAAGAGGCAATTTCACAAAGTTTCCTCCGAACAGATGCCTCCATTGTGCTGTTATGATGTTGATACTGTGGAAGGAGGTATACGAGTCCCTTGTTTGTTATTTCGTTTTGTGCTGGCCGTATCCATCCCCGTCGCATGTGCAGTTGAACAGAGCAGATGGAGTCATCAAACCACCGCTGCCACCGTTGAAGGGCCGGAGAATATGTAAGGACCCCTGGGACGGGGAGGAAGGAGACTTGTAATGTGCCTGATTTAAACAACCATAGCAAATCCGCAGTCAGTCAGCTAACCTCAACCTGACGCCTGTGAGACGAATGTCAACAGCGTTTGAATGCCTGCTGTTGTTTGAGAAGCACCTTCGCTGTGACTCCTGGCCCTGTGGGATATGAAAATGAGGAAACCATAGCGACAAAGGCTTTTAGTATTTATCTGCCATTTTTAAGATTAATACACAGTATGTATATATAGATATTTAATTACTATTTATTTATAAAAGAACGATTTAATTACAACTACTGTTAACCAATCTCATCATTGCCCTTAACAAAACAAAAACAACTAGATCACAGATGAAACTAGAGAACATCAATACAAGACATGAGGCATGTTCATATAGATATACCCAAATATATATAGATATTTTTGTCACATTGAGTTTTTAAATGTAGTTTTATATAGTTGAGAATTTTATGTCCGTCTTAATTTCACTGCTGACGGCACTTACACTGGCAAAGCACACACAAAGTATCATTTTTACACTGGACCGTAACCTTGCTTCGGATCAATAGTATTTATTTGCCAAAGCTCATGCTTACTTTATTTAACAGGTTAGCAAGTGTAAATTTGTGTACCGCACCTGTAAATCATCCTCCAAAAATAGAGACATAATCTTTCGCTTCCAAAAAACATGAAAGAATTTATTAGACGAGACTGCTTGCTTAATAAGTGAAGGTAAGCATTCGTGTCTGACGGAGGCAAAGGTGAGCGGAACCGTGCGGTGCGGCATCCACCGTAATGAGCATTTTAGCTGCGCTATCTAGCAGAATCATGATGGCGAAAACCTCATAATTGCTTTTACGGCAGGGAGTCTCATGACCCGTCATTTGATTGTCCATTACGGCTGTATTTTCCTGAACATTGAGTCAAATTGAATAAAAGGTGTTGGGGTCTGTGAGGGTGGGGTGATGTTAAATCCCAAAGGCAGCGCTTGGCCGTAATAGCTTTATCACAGGCACACGGCAGAGCCCTGTGAAGAACATAATGAGCGGTTGGCACGCGGACGAGACCTGCGGTGAGTTCACGGCCTAGCTGAATGGGTGGCGGAGGACGGGAGCGTAATGAGGTGCAGTCTTGATGGAGACCCGTCATCGTGGGTGAGGGTGGACATGAAGATGAGATGCAAGTGAGATGATTTCAATGCGTCACACACAAAAGCTCATTTAGTTGGTTTCGGTATTAAACAGCTTAAAGCCATTTTTCTGTCATTTATTCACTCTCATATCGTTCAAAACCTGCATGACTTGCCTGTGGACACAAAGGATATTTTCAGTAAACTGTTCAGTGGTTATATGTCCGTACAATGGAAGTCAATGGAGGCCAATGTTGTTCAGTAATCAACGTTCTTCTAAATATCTTTTTTTGGTGTTGTGCAGAAGAAAGTCATACAGGATTTGAATAACATGAGGGTGAATAAACAATAGAAGTTTGTTCGTAAACGATTGAATTTAAATGTCCCTTTAATAAAACAAGTTTACAGTGGGTTGTTATGTGCAAATTTGGGTCCGTCTGGTGCAGCTTTCTTATTGTTTGTTTTTCCCCTGCCATTGTTGTTTCCAAAGCCATGAAAATAATTTGGCATTATAATTGACTTCATGGTTCAAACCACAAAATAAATGGGGCTTTGTTGCAGAAAATATAGACCCCTTCTCATGGTGTAAATGCTTTTACAGAAGCCATTCTGATTTCTTTTTTATTTTATTTTAAATTAATAATAATACATTTTGTTCAAACACTTAAACTGAAACAGGAAGTTTTGGACCAGCTTTGTTTATATGTAAAGAGTGGTCTATAGCAAAGAAAATATATAAAAACCTGTTGAGTTTGATACAGTACATACAGTAGAAAACTTACCATTGTGAAAGGTAGTGATTCTCTCGTGTGCGAATTTCAGCCTCCACATTCAGCTCCAGACTCTACAAAGTTGCGTTCCAGTTGTGTTTCATGAAGGTTGGAATCTTCCAAAACCCACAATGAAGTTGGATTCGTGTCTGACTCCACTCTGGTCTGGATAACTTAATGAACCATTTATTCCCAATGTATAAAATCAAGTCCATGTTTCTTGTTGAACATTCAGTCTCACTTGGAAGTGAAGAGGGTTGTGAATTTTTAATTTAACATTTCAGACACAGAGAAAAGGTGTCCTGAGCTCCAGTGATTCTTCCATGCCTACATGGGCCTTGAAGATGGCACATTTTCCTCCACCAACTAAGACCTTAACCAGGTATTGATTTTCTGCTGAGGTGAATTGTTTGCCCATTGTATGCCCCTGGTTGTGTTGTGAAGGCGTTGGCCAGTAGTATTGTGTTGTTGAATAGAGCAAGCCCACAGTCTTCTGACATAGGCTGTCTTTGGTTGATAAGAACACAATCAATGACTCTGACACTTCCTGCAATTAGCTGCTCTGATTAACCATTTGGCCAAGGAAATAGTCACGGCAGGGGGCTGATTTTAAGACTTCAAGAGAATCAGAGGTGTTCATTTGGGAGTTTTACAATTTACAATTCTAAACCTACAAAAGCTGGTGATTTTATCTGAAATGCAGTATTTTTGTGTTGCATAAATTAAAACGATTAAAACATGTGACTTAAAAACAAGGTTATAGGTTTGAAACTAAACTATCCATAAGAAAAGACTTCTTATAGACTTCTGTTTAAAAGGACAGTTTGACCAAAAGTGAAAGTTTGCCATCACTTACTCATCCACGAGTTGTTCCAGATCTGTATAAATTTATTTGTTCCTTTGAACACAGAGAAAGATATTGCTTGTGACCAAACATTTCTTGGCCACCATTGACTACTATAGAAGGAAAAATGACAATGGTAGTCAAAAGTCCCCCGAACTGTTTGCTTTCCTATATTCTTCAAAATATCTCATTTTGTGTTCAACAGAACAAAGAAATGTATAAAGCTATTTTTCCTACTGTGGTTGTCAATATGGTCCAAGAACGGTTTGGCTACAAGCATCCTTCCAAGTATCTTTCTCTGTGTAGATATTTTGAAGTGTATACAGATTTGGAACAACTAGAGGATGACTAAATGATGACAGATGACTGTTCCTTTAATAGATCCACTAAGGAGAACTCAATCAAATCTCCTGCGCTGAAAAGGAGCAAACTCTGAGCAGTAAAATGATGTTCTCCATACTCAAAACACGCCATTTAGAGTCTGTGCATTACAGCGATTGGCCTATTACACAAAACACAATGTGTAGTGTTTGAAACCCTCTTACAAGATCATTGTATTTTATGGCCTTGAGTGGCTTGTTGCCTTTGTTAGAACAGCAAGTGGGCATTCATCAACATTTACAACAGCTATGATCTAAACAAAAATGACATCCATAAATGATCTATTTCATGCCTGCTTTCTTTCTTTTTGAATGTTTCCTTACAATTCACATGAAAACACAAAGACGGTCAAACATCTGGGTCTGTTATTATCATCTGAGCCATAATGAGTCCTGCAGCCTATCTGCCTCTGTTTCATGTTATCAGAGGACGATGCGAGATGACACTCATTGTGTTTGTACACTAACAGCACCCTTGAGCATCTCCTGTTTGAACATGCATGCCTCCATCACTATCAATAACAATACATAACCGACTTCATGCAAACCCTCCAGGGACGGGTGAGATAAGATGCAAAATTAGCTGTTTACAACCATCCAACTCGAACTTTCCCGTGAAACTGGAAGCCTACGTCTTGGAACAAAGGAAGGGTGAATAGGAACCAAAACAGGGCCAACTTATTTAGTGACAGTTGTTCAATTGTACCTTGGGGCACATGATGTTTATTTCAGTCCAGACCTTCATGTCACGTACGGTCTAAATTCACACATACAGAATCACGGGCGGCCAGCCGTAAACAGGAGGTTAAATGTTTAAAATTCAAGAAGAGATTGATTGGCTGTCTCCCGCACGACGTGAATGACGGGAGAAACATATTTATGGGAAACGGGTAAGGCTCGGAGGCCTGCAAGCGCTTTCACAAACCCTTAGCAGGAAAAATGAATCTCATTTTCTGGAGAGAGGCTGATATTAATACCAAGGGGCACAGAAATATGCGGTGAAATGAGTTGTTTTAGCAGCGCGCTCCTTTGAACGCGGCGGGGCTTTTTTGTCTCTCTCGAAATTAATTTGAAGGAAACGTTCAAGTATTTTTAGGTCAAAGCATTTCCGCCGAGACAGCGTTTCTTGTTTTATTAATTCAAACGGTACGGGCCTTTGGATTTTAATGATATGTTCTGTTACTTTTTAAGATCATTTATTTTGACTTAGTGAGAATGCATTAGGGTACTTGTGCGGCAGAATGTGTTTGTTGTTGCCGTACGAGACGAAGCAAATGTGCATTTCAATTCAAAAGAGATTTGGGCGTGAATTTAGAAACACTTAGATTTCAAACTTCATGTCGATCTGGAAAGAAGGCCAATAAACATGTTTGAGAGTGAGGTGAATTTTAGCATACTTATTTTGATATTCAGATTATATTTTTCTTCACCACGACTCTTGTGTAGACATTGAGCTTGTGAAGGGTGATACGGTTTAATATGTGAAGGGTGTGATACGGTCACAAAGTAAAGACAGATATAAGCAGACAAAACAGATATAAATATTCAACTCATCTATCTGATCTCGGTATAAAGACAGACAGATGTCTTTTATTTTGCTTTCTGTTTCTTTGCGACTTCTGTGGAGTTCTGCGAAGCATCAGAAGAGACACTTTGGGCCAAAATTGCCTGCAGACTTTGATCACGGTCATAAGTTATAGGTTCATTCCAGCAAAACTCACTCATTTTGATATACAGACAGGTATTGTGCATGCATTATGGCGGCATTATGCAAGATCCTCTTTAAACATTGAGAATCCGTGCACTGGGCTTCTGTTCGGTTTGTCTGATTAAAGAATGGAGAGAATAAACAAAGAGAATCAACCGTGACACAAAAATTGGTTAGCTTGTCTGCAAGGCTGTATGACCTTGCTTTGTGATTTTACAAGCATCAATATGTATTTGGTGGAGATAAATTTAGTCGTACTCCAGGCTGTGAGTCGGGGAAGAACAGAGACAAGGGTCTGTGCTTTCAGTAGAGATTTGGCAAATACTTCACATTTCACTGAAACGCATTATTGAAATAGCACAGAGCCGTGCCGGCTGAATCAAAGATTCCTCTTTTTGAAACAAATGTCATTGGAAAAGATCCAACTTAATGTTAAATATGCCATGTTTATATTTATCCCTTTCCCAAATTCACCATGGTGAGCAGTTTTAGCCAAATATCATAGCACCTTTAACATCTGAAGAGACTTGGTTATTATAAGCACATTTGAGGGACATGACACCTAATGAAAAGTGACATTGCATTCAGACAATGGGGAGGTGGGAGTCTGCGTGCCAGATCCTCTCATTCCCACGACGGATGCTTTTGCTCGGTGAACAGTGGTCTTGTCATTATGGCCGCGTTGTAAATGTCTGGGGGCCTCAGACACACAGGAAGTGGGTTGAGCCGCAGGGGTGGACGCTCACCGCCTGACCCTTATTTTCACAGAGCCGTGTGGTAATAAACTGCTCTGGATGCATTTCGGTTTACACAAATAAAATGTCAGGTGTTACATTTAATCAGTCGTGAATGAGAACATACAGCAAATTATTTTTTAATATAAGTATACTGTTATTGTATTGGTTTAAAATGAATGCCTTTTAGGTTCTGAAGAATGAATTGAGTAAATAACGTCCTGTAAATGATCGCCAATGTGAGCGTAATTATTGGTGCTGTGCTGTCACCTACTGGTCATAAATTTTGACTGCAGAAATGGTTTCAGGTTTCGATGTTTTAATCCTGACTGTTATCATTTGTCTTGTAGGAAACGGTTGATTATAATAATGTCCAAGAGCTGAAGTATCTGGACATGGTCATATCTGAAGCCCTAAGACTCTACCCGCCTGGATTCAGGTTTGTTTGTCCAACCTAAATGACTATTTGTTTAGCTAATTTGGTTGAAGAATTGATCTCCCTTATTTTCTTATTTCAATACTGTTTTCTTACAGTACGTCTCCACAGTTCAAAACATTTTTTTTCTGATAAGCTGCTTTGCAGCACTGCAAAATTATGGAAAGCTTTGTAAAAATGAATTTGATTAAAAAATGAATTGTTATAAATAAAATTGAAATGTTGATTCTTTCTTGTCACAGGTTTGCACGGGAAGTCGAGGAAGACTGTGTGATAAACGGTCAGTGTCTACCTAAAGGAGCGTCGCTGGATATCCCTGCAGGCTTCCTTCACTATGATCCTGAGCACTGGCCTGAACCGGAGAAGTTCATCCCGGAGAGGTGATCAATCTTACAATCCTTTCAAAGCTTAACTTGCATGTTACACTATTAACAAAGTTTCTGATATCTACAATAACTCACCTGTTTTAATAATGCTCTTAGTTTGCACGAATTACAGTATGTTAGTTGACAGAAGATCTTGTGGTTATTTCTCATTTTACTAATGGATATTCGATACATATATTTCAATAAGTTGAACGCAGCATCGGCCACTGTGTTTGAGTCTCTCCCGCATGCTTTTGCTCACATTCATCTCTTTATTTTCTTTGTCTCAGATTTACTCCAGAAGCCAAGGCCAGCCGGCACCCATTTGTATATCTGCCGTTTGGAGCAGGGCCACGCAGCTGTGTGGGCATGAGATTGGCCCAGCTGGAGATTAAAGTGGCTCTGGTTCACATATTTAGGAGATTCAACGTGGTGGCTTGTGAGGACACCAAGGTTTGTTGGTTTTCACAAATTTGCACGTACAGCCACGGACAAAAATTGAGAGACCGTTCCAAAGGTTCATTTATTTCGATTTCTAGATGTATTGTGGCGATTTCCGTCCAGTGTCTGTTGAAATTCAAATGACAGAAAAATTGACTTTATCACATAAAATATATATTTTTCGAACTTTTCCTAAACACATATAATGTTATTGTTGTATTGCTTAAAAGCTAATCTGAACATGTTTTCTTTCCAGTAATTGAGGTCTGAAAAAATACAGAGCATCTTTTCTGTTATTTTCACCCGTTTCTCCCGTTGCATTACAATTAAAAGATATATTTTTATTTTAAATTTGGGCGAAATTGTTAGCAGTTCAAAGAATGAAACAAAAATGATCATTTTATCTATATACAGATGACCTATAAACAGTAAATTTAGAAAAAAACTAAATATGTTGAAATGGTCTTTTTTCTGAGGCTATTGACTTATGGTCTGCTGTATATTTTCCTCTCTTTAATGTACCACAGGTTCCTCTGGAGTTGAAGTCAAACACAACCCTTGGACCCAAGGATGGGATTATTGTCAAAATAACCAAAAGAGAAAATTGACGCATTATTATAGAGTTTCTATAATAATATTTTTGCTTCCAAGCAAATATCGAAACTTTTAATTGTGGAAGAGGCTGTAGTAGTTACAGCTGACATTTATTGTGTGAAGTCTACATGACATTGTGGCATTTGTTTTGTTATGATTCATAATTTGTATATCGTCTCGCTTCAGATCAGCAGAAAATAGTCAAAACAATTGATGCCTTTACATTGTGTACTTTATTTGACTGCAAAGATGTTAAGTGATTAACAAGGTTTCTGATGTGCTAAATGTGGCATTATCAAGTGTTAAAGTGGTTATTTTCTCAATATAAAGGGAACATAAACAGAAGATGATATATTAAAAGAAAAAATTGAATAAAAATGTCTAACTTGCAAACATTTACTTCTCAAGCTCACCACCAGAGGTCGCAATAACTAGATACTAGAAAGTTTACTGTGTACTTCATATACATTTCACATACTTACTTATAACAAGTACATAACAAACATTGTCACTGTACTGTATACTTGTTACTAACTTACTGTAACCTGTCAGAAACAGTATCAGCAATTGAGTCCCATCCACCTTTATCATACCGTATATACTGTAAAACACATTATTTACTCTATATAAAACTTTTTTAGAATTTATAAAGTTAATAAACAAAGTTAAAACAACTGGCATCAGTAGTGAACAGGTATGTTCATTCAGACTCTTATTACATTAAATTACTAAATCGTTTTGAATTTAGCACAAAAACTAACCAGACAAATCTAGTGTAATCACAATGATTATTATTGCGATTGATTTATAATTATTGGTAAATCACTGACTGTAGTAATAATCACCTATTAATTAAAACGAATACAGTGAATACTGCATTAGAATTGAATGTATTATGTTCAAATGTATTTCCATGATATAACAGGCAGAAATGACAGGCTTTCTGAACCGTCTGGTCTGATTATGAATATTCAATGATGAACTCAGGATAGACTTGGAACTTCTCAAAAACTACGAAAATTGCTGGGTTGGATTCACTGTCAACACAGCTGTCATAAAAACTCTTACTGGTCTTCGCTGGAGGACGAACTAAACTACTCTGAGCTCTCGTAAACTCTCCCACCAGCACCTGAGCCAGGAACATCTTCTTTTGGTTGGTCCTGGATTTGATGTATGTGTCAGAGTAGGATGCATCCCTGGCAAAATAGCTGCCTGTTTAACAACAAAGTTATACATATGTGTCAAAAATGTCCTCAGTCGTAACCAACAAAGCTCAGTATTTGTTATACGCTGTGAAGACGAAGCTAATGTTTACATACCTTTCCCATAAAGGGTCCCGTTATGTCCACAGACCCTCCAGTCAAAGTTCTGATCACAGATGGGATCTATCAGATCCTCATTCGTACCGTGAAAGAGCTGACGCTGGGCGACCTCCTTTCCTTTATTTCTCCCTGTCATTTGTTCTTTTTGCCTGGAACAATGTATGGAAATACATTTGAACAAAAAGACCTAAACAGTCCGTAATCATTTACTCACCTTGGAGTTGTTCCGAATCTTTATACATTTCTTTCTTTGGTTGAATACAGAGTAAGATGCTCAGAAGAATGCTTATAACCAAACAGTTCTTTGACCCCATTGACCATCTTATTAGGAAAGATAAAGTGTAGTCAAAAGTGCCCCAGAACAGTTTTCTTTCCTACATTCTTCAAAATATCTTCTTTTGTGTTCAACAGAACAAACACGTTTCTAAAGATTTTTTTCCTAATATGGTTATCATTTTGACATGGTGAAGCTCAGTCTATAATAAAGAAATCCAAATTATATTTTCATAAAAAGGTTTCTTAGATTATGTAAAACTAATCTATGTAGAAAAAAGTGGATCACAAAATTTTCACAAAGTTAAGGATTTCCTACATAAAGTATAAGTGAAATTTTAAGAATGTTTTTAAACACAACACTTCAGGCACATCACACTCATGAATGAAGTAACATACCACTGAAAGACCCTCCACAGGGACAGATTCTGAACTATCTCAATGCTGTGAATGGTGCTTCTGGGCATTGTTCTACTAAACAGTGAGCTCACTCTTAGGTATTCCTTAGAAGACATCTGCAGTGGAACACGCTGAAAAGCCACAAACAAACTGGTTTAGATCTCAATGAAGATGAGTAATATAAAGGGAGTGTTCATTGTGCAGTTTCTGTGTTATATATAATACATTCAGAATTGTATAAAACTTGTTTTTCATTCTGCTCAGACCAACGGCCACGTACACGTTGGAAAGTTTCGGGAATTACATCGGCATATAAATGCGTGATTCACTCTTGAAATAGCTATGATTGACATATTGATAGCCATAGTTAGTTCCTGAATAAAGCAGACTCTGACTGAAATGGTTGAGTAGTCTGCTGACTGATGGACTCACTCATAACAGTCCCTTGACTCCACCTCCTGTAGGTCACTGTGTAAACTGCACTAAAATTAATGAAAAATCCCCACAACACTAACACACAGACTGGTCTTGTCACAATTTATATTTTCTAATAAATTAGTTTCTTGCATTTAAACAAGTATTTTGGAACAAACATTATCACAAATGGTCAATTATCCAGTTATTTTTAGGGAAAATAGTAAATATTACATTGGTAAATAATGCTTAAATTATTCTGTTGGACGTACACTACTGTTCAAAAGTCCTTTCTGTTCACCAAGCCTGCATTGATTTGATCCAAAATACAGTAAAAGAAGCCTGTTCTTTTATGTAAGCCTGTTTTTAATAAATAGTATATATTTTGCATGTTATTATCAAATAAATTGTGTATTTGGTACAAATTGTATATTGCGAAACTAACCCCCACCAAAAAGGTCTTATGGTGGCGAAACCCCCATAAGACTTGATTTGATTCGAGCACTGCTTCGAACCCATATTTACCATTGGCAATCCAACATAGTAGTACCAAACTCTATTCTTCAAAATGAAATATTAATATACTTGAGATCTCAGCAGCCAATAATACAGTCATGTGGTAAACAGAAACCAAATCGTCACTGACACTAGAGTCGTATGTGTAGTCTGGGTTGTATATCACAACAAACTGGGAGAACAAAAATACAGTACAACTAGTCTACAAAGAAATTCTAAAGCAGGTAAGAAAACAGCTGTGGTTTCTCTGTTATGAATGATTGTGAGTGGACTTTGTACCATGTATGTGAAACTAGGGAGGGATCCTTTGTCCCAGTAAGAAGGAACTTCCACAGACGACGTGGAGCTGTCTGAAGACTCGCTTCTAAACAAAACAGTACAATATTCATACATTAAATGCCCTAAACAACATAATTAAGAATTCAGATTTAATGTGTCCATAATAAATGACTGACACATCTTACCCCTTTATCTTCCCCTTGGCGTCTTGAGCACTAACAAAACGTGGCCTCCTTCTAATCTCTCTTACAGTCTTGTACTTGAGATTTCTCTGATACATGCCTGAAGAGGATCAGCCTTGTGTTGGATTTGTGTTGTTTTCTCATATTCAAGTAAATTAGTGAAATGAAGTACCTTTAAATGTGAGAATGTACTGATGCTCGTCTGAGTCGAAGGGAACTTCCTTTTCATTGTCAGAGATGTAATCCTTCTCAAGGGTTTCAGAAGTGACAAGATTTGTATTGTCCTGTAAATCAAACAATAATTTATTGTCACATTGAAATAATAATCTGGTCTTTAATTTCATATTTCATTGTTTGGTATTTTGTTCTTGATATATACATATATTATTTACCCCTTTGCCATATTCCATCCACTCCTCCTCGTCATTCCTCCAGTACCAGAGCCATTGGGTGGTCAGAATGAAGTGAGGGGGTTTCGTAACAGATGGTGCTGTGGATAGTCGACGTACCGAAGACTCTCCACATGTCATTGAGATCAAATTTACAATCTGATGTCCTGAGCTGGTCGGTGTAATGCTACAACATTCAGAACAGGTTGAAATTATTTTAAAATCATCCGAATGAAATCTACATAACCACAATCCACAAACAATATGTTCACACCTCACATCACTGGCCGGGTTACAGAATGCTTTTTCAACCTCATCTTCATTTGCCAGGTCGCTCCATGTGACCCCGTCTACTTGTAAAATCTGCCATTTATAGGGTAGAGGGTGGTGAACGCGGACGCACTTGTCTAGCAAAGAAAAACAGATGGGAATGTCAAGATTTTCAGAACCGAAAAAAAAGAAATAAAGTTTTTTGCAAAGCCAGATGGGTTAGGGTGCGAGTGAGCGAGCCGTGGATGCTGTTACCTTTGAAACTACATCCGGAGCGTAAGAAATAGAGACAGATTTCATTCTGATCCGCTTCACTGACGGAGCTGGTGGTGGGTTCTTTCACGACTGGTGGAGCTGCATTATAAATAGACAGAAGATTAGAAACCCAATGCATTTTAAATCAATAACTCAACAAACAAGATAAAAGCAACACTGGTCCAGAATCACATCCTGTTGTTGCCCGTTTTAAATTGCAAATATATTTGAAAAATATTTCAAATACTTAATTCGGTCTATCGTTTAATATTTCAATTCACTTCCAAATGTTCTACTAACTTAATTTTGTTCTAACATTTTTGTAGTGTTAAAACACTGAAATAGTTCATACTTCTAATGTTGTATACGTTCTGCAAAATGGTCTATAATACTTCAAAAGCTCTCTATTATGCAGAAATGGTCAAAATTTATAAAACATTAATTGACATTAATAATCTTACAATAAACAGCATTAACTCAATATATTGCAAAATTATTGCAGTGAATGAAAGAAATTGCAAAAAAATCTAAATGTATAAACCATGACGCAGTTCTCAATAAAAAATTATTTTGACAGCCTTTCTTTTAAAAACAGTTTATAAAGCTTTTCTCCCTTTAAAATAATAAAAGCGAGATTAGAGAAGCCTTTAAGGTTTGATATTTTCACTTTGCACAATTACACGGCTACTTGCACTATTATTTGCATTAGCTTATCTGAACAGAACATCACATGGAATACAAATAATATTCTACTTTTAAAAAGTAAAAACAAAATATTTTACCTGGTAGTTCTGTCTTCCTAACAGGTCTATCTTTAGAAGAAGTGATCAGTAACCTGTTCCTGTATATCTTTTGCAGGTTGCGCTTGTTTTCCGGACCGATTCCTCTGCCGTTCAGGATTTTCTCAGCATATGCATCAAAGGCGTGAGCCCTTTTGCAAGACGCTCCAAACTTACAGTCCTCCTGGAGAAAGTGCAGGCAGAGATGTAGGCTTGTGCAAGAGGTCTTATATTTACAGCTGCCATGCTCTCCATTCCCCTTGTTATAATGGAAGCAAACCTGGACACAATACAGTGAAAGAAGAGACACGTGATGTACTGTATAATATTAACACTCAAGATGGCCACTTTACACAAGTCCTAATGCTTGACAATAAGAAAACTGACAGATACTAACCTCTGGAAGTAATGAGTGATCATTCTGAAGCAAAAGTTGAAACAATTCTTCACTTGTAAGCCCTTGAAGATCTTGTTTTTTAAGGAGAGCCAAATTGTATGCCGAGCCCAAGTCATGGGACTTTTTGCATTTTGTCCTAAGGTTGAAATAACACATAAATTGATGTTTTGAAAAGATATAAATACTATTTTGAAAAATGTTGAACTGTGATATTCTGTTTTTATCAGCTCTGGGTACTGTAGTGTCCAGATTTTTATTGTACACCTTATAATATATAACGTCAAAATTCAAGATCCTGGTTCAATTCATTACATTTCTTTTGTCAATATTGAGTTTATCTTCACTGAAAAATAACTATGATTTGTATATACAAATATACAGTAAATGCATATATTAACAGTGACAGTACTTGTATGAAACTCAAATTGTTAGTCATTTCAAGTAACATAAACGATTGTTCTTCAGAACACAAGTGATTTTCAGTTTCAGTTTATAGTACTGTATGTCAATGCATTTCAGTTTTCATTTATCATAAGGCTTAAGTTTCGAATTGCCCTTTCAATGCATCACTGTTGAATACATCCAGTTCCCAGATTGGGTGGAGAACTTCCAGCCCAACGGCATTAAAGAGAGTTCGAACATTTAACTTGTATGTCCAGAAAACCCTTCAAAGAGACGAAATTAACCAATGAATTTAACCCTGAAAGCTGAGAAGGTATTTTCCAAAATCAAATTCAAATGTACAAAATCTCGTCCTTCATCACGCCAAAACCCTGTCACTCACGAACCATCACATGATCACATCAGAAGGTTAGATTGACAGGTGAGGTCTCCCAATCCCAGATCTGATTGTTTAATCCGAACCAATGAGGGATGTGTTAGGGAATAATGTGTTAATGTCTGCACTAGACATTATTTTCAAAAGTTTGAAATAACTTGACTTATTAAAAGCAAAGAAAATACAAGCTGCTTGGGCGGGTTTTTAATTTCATAAGCAGCCCAAATTTCCTCCACCCGCCCAATGCATTTTCTCCAGTCCAACCCGTTTAAAAGAAACCACATCTGGCAACACTGATTACATCCTATTGACTTCCTAAAAATAATTAGTTTACCATTTTAAATTTAAACAGTATGTATTCATTTGATTTATTTGGTAAAGAAACCTTTGTAGTTTGTAGTAAGTCAACACTCAAAACAATGCCAAGTTTGCATGGGTTGGTTCAAGAATTCTCTTGTAATGTAAGGATATTGTTAATAGACAAGTAGACATGAGAAATGCAAAAGTCCACAGATACAAAAGTGTTCATACAACAATATACATACTAACGTTAATTATCTCCATTCTCTAGTAACCTGCATTGATTAGGGTAGTTATTAAAATGTTACCATGGCAACAACAATCTTGACTTAAATTACAATAATCCCTTATTAATTGTTATTTAAATAAATATAAGTTTAGATTTATTACTGATATCTAAATTATTTAACACGGTGATATAATATAATTGAAATGCTTTTCAAATATCAGAGATATGTTTCTATTGTTTTATTTTTCCCCCCATAAAAAAGTGAATTTCTATTTCATTGAATTTACCAATAAACAAATCAACAAGGACAATAACTTGTCTATGTTTTCAACGTATTCAAAGGCCTTGGGTGAAACTAAACCCTCAAACTCCACTTACCCAAATCTGCAGTTTCCACACACAAGATACCTGCACAGGTGCAGCTCTTCACACCCCACACATTTGTCATTCTTACACACTCGCAGTGATGTTTTGGCGACGATCAGGCTTTTGGCTCCCAGAACGGACTTGCTGATGTTGGAGTCATCATCCTCTTTAATGGCAAACTTCTCCTGATCATCGAGCACCATAGTCAACACCTGATCCGCCACCGTGAAACTCTGCCCTAAACTCTTCTCCACTTTACCATAATCCGAACATCCCTCGTTTGTACACAGAAAGGTGAATATGTGTTTCGCCAAGTCGGACGACATTTTGAGACGCAATGAGTTTCACAGTTGCTTTCGTCTTGACGTTGGTTTGGGGCATTTATAGAGACAGGGGTATCTACCTGCATGGTCTGAGAAATGGGCATGCCTAAAGGTGGAGCGTCCTGAAAGGTAAGGGAGTGCCAAAAGTCTCTTCAATTGGTTCCGAAACCAGCCTGTTCCACATCAGCTTAAACGCTATTGGACTACATCTAAAGACACTTTTTCACTGAGGTGTTTTTGTATCGAAGATTTTAAATATGAAACCGATAATATCCAGAAAGAAAACAAGTTTTGCAGCCTTGCATCATTTTTTGTAATCATGATTCATTTGTTGTGAAACGGCACCTTCCTATTACGTCAAATAATTATGATCTGTAGTATGGAAGCAAATAAGAGACATAATGTTTTGAAATTTAACAGCCTTTGAATACTTGATTTTGAATTATTTTACTTTGGAAACCTGGAAACATGTATCTGAATTTATTTGTTTCGAATTTCCCTCTATGAAATTTAAATATAAAAAATCTTGATTTCCAATTTAAAAACCTGAATTTAATGCTCACAAATTCAGATACAAAAAAAAATCAACTTACAGAATTTCAGATAAAATACATTCAGATGTCAAATTTCAGGTTAATACTTTTCAAAGAAAACACATGTCTAATTCGACTGCTCAAATTCAGATCGAAAAATTCAAGTTAAATATTCATATGGTAACATCCGGGCTACCCAGGATAGGAAAAACAGTTGAGCCCAAAGCCCGTCTTCAATTGAACCAATGAACCGACGTCGGGCGGCCTATCAGAGCACGACAACCTGACTGTCTGTCATGATCCAAGAAGAGGCCAAGGCACGGATATTAAACCTGTAAAGAAGATGACTTCTAGGGAAACGAAGGCGCTCCGGTAAATTTGCTGTTTATGTACATTCAGACTCTACAGAACAAAAGTATGTTGTTGCTAATTATTTTTTGGAACTATTATTATTATTATTTTTCGACCGACGTCGGTTCGGTTCATTGGTTCGGTTCATTGGTTCGGTTCAATGGTTCGGTTCAATTGCAGACGGGCTCTGGGCTCAACTGTTTTGTAAAATAAATGTGTTGCAAACGTCTTGCCAACGCAGGCGAAAACTGTTTCTTGCAATAACCCGATGTGTACGGTTCCGTCAGAGTGAGTGGGGAGGGGGGCTACCTTCTTGTGACCAATCAAATGAGGTTCCTGATGACGTTTTCTCTTATCTGATTGGTTCAATAACGCGCCAGTCAAGCAGACATCATAAATGGTACTTTAAGGCCCGATTCACATTTCGCGTCATAAACCGCGCGGCAAACGCGAGCTGCAGTGCGTTCTCATTTTTTCCCAAAGCGCCTGGACTTTGCGCTCTCCTGGCGTCTGTCGTCGCTTAGCAGCCATGGCCCATGACAGCCGTTAAGACGAGGAGGAAAAAACAAAGGATATATGGATTATATGCGCTGAAAATACCTGCTATGCGCTTGCGGCGCCGACGCTCATGTCGACCCTATTTCCGCGAAATGTGAATCGGGCCTAATGCATGCACCCCGACAATCGCAGGCTCCGTTTACACTGCCAGTTAAATGTCACCCAATTCCGATTTTCTCCTCCAATGTGACACAGATCGGATATGACCCACCATAGTGTAAACAGAAAAACGCATGCATTCGGATATTTGGAGATCAGTTTCAGGCCTCATTCATATGTGGAAATAAATCAGATATGTGTCAATGTGACTGTCACGTAAACAGGCAGATCGGATTTTCTGAGGCATTGCGGTCTGTACGTAATTAAAACGGCGACAATTTGGTACATGTCCGCAGTTTTATGACGTATGATCAGGAGGAAGAACGTGTTTATGCGGTTAAAGACATTAAATAATTTGATTAAACAATCAAAGCATATGCGCAGGCTGCAGTGGTGACTCTTTTCCTCGTCTCAAAATCTATTTAATGTTTGGAGAACTTGTCATAAATCAAGCACATCAAGCACATTTCGCGTTCATCCATCATGGCTAGAATTAAAACAGTTAATACCAAGTTTCTAGTCTCGCGTTTATGTAGTGATTCTTCCCGACAATACCAGAAGCAATAATTTACTTAGATTTGGGTGACCTAAATTCTCAACACGTTTTTATATTTTTAAACTATTTATGCAGGAAATGTATAAAATGTGTATAGCTAAGATGCATTTTATGCTAAATCCTGGGAAAACCTAAACTCCAAAAAGTCTTAATCAATTGGTTGTGGATTAAGGTGGGACAGTCGCAAATGAAGCCTTTCCAATACAGCATCCATCATCAAATCCTCAAGAGACAATTAAAATTACAGTGTAAATTCTCATACATTTGGTATTAACAGTTTTAATAATAGATTGTATGAACAGTTTAATGGTTTAAGCACATTTTCATGACGTACAGAATTTCTCCCCTTATGAAATGAACCATGTTTTTGTAGTAGCAACTATGGTGTATTGCTAACATTTACTTTTGGTCATTTAGCCGACGCTTTCATCCAAAGTGAGTTACAAGTTGGGTAAACAATGGAAGCAATTGGGTCAACATTAGGACAACAAAAAGCATAAGTGCAATAAAAGCATGTCTCACAAAGCCTACTACAGTGTACAGGGCTTAGTTTAGTTTATCTAAGTTCAAATAAGCTTGCTTTTTGTTAGTTAGATAGATAGAGATTAGAGATGATCGGTCGGGTGATGTTTTCAGCCGATTCTTAAAGATGGCCACAGAATCTGCTGATCTTGTAGCAGCAGGCAGATCATTCCACAGATGTGGAACCGATCCAGAGAAGGTTCGTGAGAGCGATTTTTTTTACCTTTTAGGGATGGCACAAGACGTCGTTCGTTTGCAGAGCGCAAGGATCTGGCTGATTACCATTGGCAAACCCATAGTTTAACTGTGGTTAGACTTTTTTTTAAATGTTCAATTAAATTCAAGTTTATTTATAAAGCGCTTTTCACAATATGCATTGTTCCAAAGCAGCTTTACAGGAGCAAATAAGAAAAACAGAAAAACACAGGAAGGTAAAACACAGCACAGCATGGTGTTTACAGAACAAGCAAGATCATTCTTATAAATAATATCTAATAAATAAATAAATGCAGTCTCTCGATGAGCAGGCCAACACTGCCCTGCTGTGATGAGGAACCCAAACGGATTAATTGATTAATTGAGAAAGAAAAAAAGGAAGTCCCACTCGCCGAAAAATGATGTCGCCCTATTGGGACAATAAAGCCCTACCCTTAAATGTTAACACTTTTGAGCCAATTTTCTAATCTTTTCTTCATTTTATTGAAAATAAAGTCCTTTATGATGTGATGTCTTGTAAAAAAGGTAGAAGAGCGAGTTCGGTTAAACTTGGGTCTTTGGCATCTAAAGTTTGGGAAAGCCGATTAAAACCGCTACACCACAGAAGCCACGAGAAGACGTCAGTAGTATTTATTTATTTATTTCAATCATAAACTGGTGGAAAAGCTGTGAAAAGCCACTGTCGGGGGGGGGGGGGGTTTCAGTGTAAATGGACACTCCAGATAAATGAATAAAGACTGAAAAAGTAATAATGTAGAACTATTTAAACACTTGACTACAGAGGCAACTAGCTTTTCAAATAGAAGTAAAAGTTATTTTATGAATGAAAAAAATATATTTAAAAAAGGATTTCAGTCAAACATTGCATAGCCTACTTAATTTAAATGTTTTCTCCATATTGTATCATAAAAGTTTTACATACAGTAATCGTTATTGCAACGTACCACTTTGCAGGGCTTACACACTATACAAAAATGTATTCAAAATGTATACATGTTTGCATACATGTAGCTATAAAATGTATTTGCAGCCATCAACGCTGCCATCGAAAGCGCAAATTCCAATAAGTGCCGCACAAAGGTCCAACACAAACCCTGGGAATTGACACAATTGTGCTTTTACGGACTGTCTGTGTAGATGTTGTGGCATTTGAAAGCTGCCCCGACGTTGTGCCATTTCCCTCTCTGACTGACACTGGTACTAGTGTTCTTACCAGAGGAATTCGGTTGAATGTTTTGTCTGTTCCCTTGCACAAAATTATGATGTCATCTCAACTTGTGAATGGTGAAGTGGTGATTGGAGTGCGTCCTTCCTTGCCAGTGGAGGGTGTGGATATATTACTGGGAAATAATTTGGGAGGGGTCCGAATTTGGCCTGACACTTAACCTCCAGTGGTCTCACCTTTTCCTCTAACATGTCCTGATGAGAGCAACAATTATTTTACCGGAGTTATTCGCCGCATGTGCTGTGACTCGATCTATGGCCTTTACACAACCAAAGTTGTCCTCCAAATCTGATGTGGAACACTCAACATTTTCTTTGCCGGGTGACTTTTCTGTTTCTCTTTCTGAATTGATACGGGAGCAGCAAACTGACTTTTCTCTCCACAAACTTTTTGAGAGTGTGATGTCATCTTATGAAATTAGACATTTTGCTCAGAGTTATTTCTTACAGGATGCTGGAATGCTGGTGAGGAAGTGGATTCCACATGGTAGTGACTTTGCAGGGGAACCTATTATACAAGTGGTAGTACCAGAGAAGAATCCTTCATATTTTTTGGCAAAAATTGAAGAAGGATCTGTCACAACACATCAAAACATGTCATGCTTTTCAATTAACAGGCAAGCTGAATCAGACGATTAAATCTGCACCATTGTTTCCCATTCAGATTGTTAGCTCACCATTTGAGCATCTGTTACACACTGATTGTGTAGACCCATTATCTTAATCAAAATCAGGTAGTTTTTATTTGCTCACTGTTATGTGTGCATCGAATCGGTACCCTGCGGCCTATCCCCTCCTTGTTTCTCCCGTTTAATTACAACAAAGAAATAGCTTTTTTGAAATTTGGGCGAAATTGTTAGTTGTTCGCAGAATGAAACAAAATTATTATTTTATCTAAACACAGACGACCTATAAACAGTAAATTTAGAAAAACACAAAATATGTTTGTCTCTATTTTATCTGAGGCTGTATATGGAGCACATGAGGATTATTGAGTTATGGTCTGCTGTATATTTTCCTCTCTTTAATGTAACACAAGTTCCTCTGGGGTTGAAGTCAAACACAACCCTTGGACCCAAGGATGGGATTTTTGTCAAAATAACCAAAAGAGAAAATGTTGAGAAAATTTCTAGTTTCTATAATATTTTGTGTTCCAAGCACACATCTAAACTTTAAAGTCTGGAAGAGGCTGTGGTAGTTACAGCTGACATTTCTTGTGTGAAGTCTATATGACATTGTGGCATTTGTTTTGTTATGATTCATAGCTTGTATATCGTCTCGCTTCAGATCAGCAGAAAATAGTCAAAACAATTGATGCCTTTACATTGTGTACTTTATTTGACTGCAAAGATGTTAAGTGATTAACAAGGTTTAGGATGTGCTAAATGTGGCATTATCAAGTGTTAAAGAGGTTATTTTCTCAATATAAAGGGAACATAAACAGAAGATGATATATTAAAAGAAAAAATTGAATAAAAATGTCTAACTTGCAAACATTTACTTCTCAAGCTCACCACCAGAGGTCGCAATAACTAGATACTAGAAAGTTTACTGTGTACTTCATATACATTTCACATACTTACTTATTACAAGTACTTAACAAACATTGTCACTGTACTGTATACTTGTTACTAACTTACTGTAACCTGTCAGAAACAGTATCAGCAATTGAGTCCCATCCACCTTTATCATACCGTATATACTGCAAAACACATTATTTACTCTATATAAAACTGTTTTAGAATTTATAAAGTTAATAAACAAAGTTAAAACAACTGGCATCAGTAGTGGACAGGTATGTTCATTCAGACTCTTATTACATTAAATTACTAAATCGTTTTTAATTTAGCACAAAAACTAACCAGACAAATCTAGTATAATCACAATGATTATTATTGCGATTTATTTATAATTATTGGTAAATCACTGACTGTAGTAATAATCACCTATTAATTAAAACGAATACAGTGAATACTGCATTAGAATTGAATGTATTATGTTCAAATGTATTTCCATGATATAACAGGCAGAAATGACAGGCTTTCTGAACCGTCTGGTCTGATTATGAATATTCAATGATGAACTCAGGATAGACTTGGAACTTCTCAAAAACTACGAAAATTGCTGGGTTGGTTTCACTGTCAACACAGCTGTCATAAAAACTCTTACTGGTCTTCGCTGGAGGACGAACTAAACTACTCTGACCTCTCGTAAACTCTCCCACCAGCACCTGAGCCAGGAACATCTTCTTTTGGTTGGTCCTGGATTTGATGTATTTGTCAGAGTAGGATGCATCCCTGGCAAAATAGCTGCCTGTTTAACAATAAAATTATACATATGTGTCAAAAATGTCCTTCAGTCGTACCCGACAAAGCTCAGTATCAGTTATACGCCGTGAAGACGAAGCTAATGTTTACATACCTTTCCCATAAAGGGTCCCGTGACTGCCACAGACCCTCCAGTCAAAGTTCTGCTCACAGATGGGATCTATCAGATCCTCATTCGTACCGTGAAAGAGCTGACGCTGGGCGACCTCCTTTCCTTTATTTCTCCCTGTCATTTGTTCTTTTTGCCTGGAACAATGTATGGAAATACATTTGAACAAAAAGACCTAAACATTCTGTCATCATCTACTCACCTTGGAGTTGTTCCGAATCTTTATACATTTCTTTGTTCTGATGAACACAGAGAAAGATATTTGGAAGAATGCTTATAACCAAACAGTTCATGGACCCCATTGACCATCTTATTAGGAAAGATAAAGTGTAGTCAAAAGTGCCCCAGAACAGTTTTCTTTCCTACATTCTTCAAAATATCTTCTTTTGTGTTCAACAGAACAAAGATATTTATAAAGACATTTTTCCTACAATGGCTATGATTTTGACATGGCCAAGTTCAGTCTATAATAAAGACATCCAAATTATATTTTCATAAAATGTTTCTTAGGTTATGTAAGATTAATTTATGTAGAAAACAGTGGGTCACAAAATGTCACAAAGTTTTGGATTTCTGACATATACTGTAGTATAAGTGACATTTTAAGAATGTTTTTAAACACAACACTTCAGGCACAACACACTCATGAATGAAGTAACATACCACTGAAAGACCCTCCACAGGGACAGATTCTGAACTATCTCAATGCTGTGAATGGTGCTTCTGGGCATTGTTCTACTAAACAGTGAGCTCACTCTTAGGTATTCCTTAGAAGACATCTGCAGTGGAACACGCTGAAAAGCCACAAACAAACTGGTTTAGTTCTTAACAATTCAATATGAATCAATCTTACTATTCATATACGAACACAGAGTTTTACAAAACCCATATTTTACATTGGCAATCCAACACTGTAGTACCAAACTCTATTGTGCATATTGTGGTCTAGGGAAACCACAACTTCAGTGAAACTAGACTCGTATGTGATGTTGTCTGGGTTGTATATCACAACAAACTGGGAGAATTAAATACAATCCAACTTGTAAGGAAAGATATATCAAAGCAGGTAAGAAAACAGCTGTGGTTTCTCTGTGCTTAATATGTTATGAATGATTGTGAGTGGACTTTGTACCATGTATGTGAAACTAGGGAGGGATCCTTTGTCCCAGTAAGAAGGAACTTCCACAGACGGCGTGGAGCTGTCTGAAGACTCGCTTCTAAACAAAACAGTACAATATTCATACTTTAAATGCCCTAAACAACATAATTAAGAATTCAGATTTAATGTGTCCATAATAAATGACTGACACATCTTACCCCTTTATCTTCCCCTTGGCGTCTTGAGCACTAACAAAACGTGGCCTCCTTCTAATCTCTCTTACAGTCTTGTACTTGAGATTTCTCTGATACATGCCTGAAGAGGATCAGCCTTGTGTTGGATTTGTGTTGTTTTCTCATATTCAAGTAAATTAGTGAAATGAAGTACCTTTAAATGTGAGAATGTACTGATGCTTGTCTGAGTCGAAGGGAACTTCCTTTTCATTGTCAGAGATGTAATCCTTCTCAAGGGTTTCAGAAGTGACTGAGGTGACAAGTTTTGTATTGTCCTGTAAATCAAACAATAATTTACTGTCACATGAAATTAAAGACCAAATTATCATTTCAATATTTCATTGTTTGGTATTTTGTTCTTGATATATACATATATTATTTACCCCTTTGCCATATTCCATCCACTCCTCCACGTCATTCTTCCAGTACCAGAGCCATTGGGTGGTCAGAATGAAGTGAGGGGGTTTCGTAACAGATGATGCTGTGGATAGTCGACGTACCGAAGAACCTCCACATGTCATTGAGATAAAATGTACAATCTGATGTCCTGAGCTGGTCGAAGTAATGCTACAACATTCAGAACAGGTTGAAATTATTTTAAAATCATCCGAATGAAATCTACATAACCACAATCCACAAACAATATGTTCACACCTCACATCACTGGCCGGGTTACAGAATGCTTTTTCAACCTCATCTTCATTTGCCAGGTCGCTCCATGTGACCCCGTCTGCTTGTAAAATCTGCCATTTATAGGGTAGAGGGTGGTGAACGCGGACGCACTTGTCTAGCAAAGAAAAACAGATGGGAATGTCAAGATTTTCAGAACCGAAAAAAAGAAATAAAGTTTTTGGCAAAGCCAGATGGGTTAGGGTGCGAGTGATCGAGCGGTGGATGCCGTTACCTTTGAAACTACATCCGGAGCGTAAGAAATAGAGACAGATTTCGTTCTGATCGGCTTCACTGACGGAGATGCTGGATTTGTGTCTGGTGCGTTCTCTCACGGCTGGTAGAGCTGCTTTATAAATAGACAGAAGAATAAAACCCAATGCTTTTAATTCAGGAAGCAGATCTTTACATCAATAACCCAACAAACAAGATAAAAGCAACACTGGTCCAGAATCACATCCTGTTGTTTCCCGTTTTAAATTGCAAATATATTTGATCTCAAATATTTAATTCGGTCTCTCGTTTAACATTTCAATTCACTTCCAAATGTTCTACTAACTTTTTTTTTCTAACATTTGTGTAGTGTTAAAACACTGAAATAGGGAATGCTTCTGGTTTTGTTCATGCTCTGCAAAATGGTCTATAATACCAAAACTCTTTATTATGCAGAAATGTATTAATTTACATTAATAATCTTACCATAAACAGCAATAACTCAATATATTGAAAGAAAAAAAATTACATTGCGAAAAATCTAAATGAATAAACCATGGTACCAAGCAATTTACCAAATGTCAATGACAAATTACCATTGACAGCCTTTCTTTTAAAAAGCCAATTTGGTTTGATATTTTCACTTTGCACAATTACACGGCTACTTGCACTATTGTTTGCATTAGCTTATCTGAACAGAACATCACCTGCAATACAAATAATATTCTACTTTTAAAAAATAAAAACAAAATATTTTACCTGGTAGTTCTGTCTTCCTAACAGGTCTATCTTTAGAAGAAGTGATCAGTAACCTGTTCCTGTATATCTTGTGCAGGTTGCGCTTGTTTTCCGGACCGATTCCTCTGCCGTTCAGGATTTTCTCAGCATATGCATCAAAGGCGTGAGCCCTTTTGCAAGACGCTCCAAACTTACAGTCCTCCTGGAGAAAGTGCAGGCAGAGATGTAGGCTTGTGCAAGAGGTCTTATATTTACAGCTGCCATGCTCTCCATTCCCCTTGTTATAATGGAAGCAAACCTGGACACAATACAGTGAAAGAAGAGACACGTGATGTACTGTATAATATTAACACTCAAGATGGCCACTTTACACAAGTCCTAATGCTTGACAATAAGAAAACTGACAGATACTAACCTCTGGAAGTAATGAGGGATCATTCTGAAGCAAAAGTTGAAACAGTTCTTCACTTGTAAGCCTTTGAAGATCTTGTTTTTTAAGGAGAGCCAAATTGTATGCCGAGCCCAAGTCATGGGACTTTTTGCATTTTGTCCTAAGGTTGAAATAACACATAAATTGATGTTTTGAAAAGATATAAATACTATTTAGAAAAATGTTGAACTGTGATATTCTGTTTTTATCAGCTCTGGGTACTGTAGTGTCCAGATTTTTATTGTACACCTTATAATATATAACGTCAAAATTCAAGATCCTGGTTTAATTCATTACATTTGTTTTTTCAATATTGTGTTTATCTACACTGAAAAATAACTACACTTTTTTCTTTTAAGCTATTTTATTTAAACAATATTTTTAAATCAGAGCCATTACTGTAAATGTACACCAGCTAAAGAAAACCAAACAAACATTTTTAGCAATGTTTAGATCATTAGTTCTCACTGGATCTTACTGGAAGTTTTAAATCAACATTTAGAGATGAACAGGAGTCAGAAGAGTGGTGATAGAATAAAACCTTGAGATGGAGACATTCTCCACATGTGAATATGATACAGCACCCAAAATAACATTAAACAACAGTCATAAGAATGATGGAAAATTGTATTAATAATGGAAATAAGTCAAATAAAACATACACAAAGGCATATATTTACATAGACAGTACTCAGTAACCTAAACTACTGTTCTTCAGAACACACATTACAGTACAGTATGTGAATGTAGTGTACTGTATGTCAGTTTTCAATTATCCATAGGTTTCAATTTTGAATTGCCCTTTCAATGCATCACTTTTTAATAACATCACATGAGCTTCATCAAAATTGGTTTGCCATTTTAAATTTAAACTGTATATATTCATTTGATTTATTCGGGGGAAAAAACCTTAGTAGGTTGGTGGTAAATCAACACACAACACAATGTCAAGTTTACATGGGTATTTCACTCCTTTTAATAATAAACAAATCAACAAGGACAATAACTTGTTTATGTATTCAAAGGCCTTGGGTGAAACTAAACCCTCAAACTCCACTTACCCAAATCTGCAGTTTCCACACACAAGATACCTGCACAGGTGCAGCTCTTCACACCCCACACATTTGTCATTCTTACACACTCGCAGTGATGTTTTGGCGACGATCAGGCTTTTGGCTCCCAGAACGGACTTGCTGGTGTTGGAGTCATCATCCTCTTTAATGGCAAACTTCTCCTGATCATCGAGCACCATAGTCAACACCTGATCCGCCACCGTGAAACTCTGCCGTAAACTCTTCTCCACTTTACCATAATCCGAACATCCCTCGTTTTTACACAGAAAGGTGAATATGTGTTTCGCCACGGCCGACGACATTTTGAGACGCAACGATGAGTTGCACAGTTGCTTTCGTCTTGACGTTGGTTTGGGGCATTTAAATGGAAACGAAACCGAAACCAAATGTTGTGGTATTTGGTGCCCCCTGGTGTTTGATGCACGGAGCCTTAGACCTTAAATGGATTAATTCACGATTACGGCTTCACTGCGATTTACAGAGGAATCATGTGATCCTGGACACTGAAATCGGAATTGCGTTTCCTGATATAGTAAGCAGTCATTTTGCTGAATGTTTTGCCTCCCAGGAGGGCCCGCTCTGGTGTGCTCACGTGGTGTTCATCTGGTAAAGTGACGACACGTGCATTCCCTCTATAGTTCCAAACACTGCACTCAAGCCCATTCATTTCAACTTCTCCCAAACCTATTTCCTGTACAGTTGGTGAAATAACGGCATGTTAATACATTTTAACGAGTTGGCGGACATGTCGTACATTCATAGATCTTCATATTACTCCTCAGACAAAATGCTGCTTTAAATGTAGTCAACGTCGTAATTAGTGTACGCAAAGTGCTAATATATTTAGCAAAATGTGTGCAAATGAAGTTGTTATTGTCTGTCCTGCTAAATTCCATTCAAATAGGTTAACAACACGGATTTGTTTGGAACTATAAGCGCTCCATGAACCACGTGACCACACGGCGGCGAGATCGAGTGTCGTAACTCTGTTTTTCAAAGGCTCAGTGCGGGGCTACAGTATCGCTGTAGTCACAACTCGTATCATTGGTTAGTGGGCGGGCCTAATGTTGTCTTACAAATGTCACCATGGTTACTGAATTTATACAAATGGCATATGCACAAGTCCTTATAACAAAATCTGCAGATTATTTTTCTTTATGGCATAAAACAAAAAATAAAAACTCACTCATCAAAGCAAGTTTGTGACATCACAATAGAAGTTCTAATGCTTTCCGCATAAAAATTATCTGTTTACTATTTAAACCATAACAAAATGTCTTGTTTTGGTCTTTCAGTAGGATTGAATGCAATTCTATTGTGTATAATCTATTCTACTATATCAAATTGCATCAACAGAAACCCACAACATAATTTATACAAATATTATAATATACAAATAAGATGAGCTACACTGAGCTACAGGAAAGCCAGAGTTAACCCTTTGGCAGTCCAAACAATCTGTGCTGTTGGTGTAGTCAATAATTGCACAAATCTTGTGCAGACATTAATAAACATTTAAAGATTGCAAACGTAAAAACATATCATGGGTGAGCTGAAGGTTCTGTTATTGTTCAGAGAACCTGGTTGCCCTGCAGGTGTCACAAAGGACACTGAGGAAAGGGAAACTTGTTTTTGAGAATGCACCTTGTATCCCGGCTCATTAGCAGTGTAACTTGGAAATCAATGAACCACTGTTTTTGTTTTACACACATTGTGCACATCTCACAATTTATAATGTTAATGATACATTTACATTTATGCATTTGGCAGACGCTTCTATCCTAAGCGACTTACATTGCAGTTTTCCCATACATTTGGTTTTTTAAGTACGTGCAATCCCCTGGGATCGAACCCACTACCTTGTGTTGTTAACGCAATGCTCTTACCACTGAGCTACAGGAAATAAACTGTTATGTAGAATGGATGTTTACTGGCTTGATGTAAAGGAACATGTCCTCTCAAACCCACTCGATGTGGAGCCATGTGTAGACGTGTCTTCTTCAGAGGGACTTGGCATTTTGCAAGCATGTATCTACATTCGATTTTCTTCATTTTTTAGATAGGAAGCACCTCTATGAGCTGTAGGTTAAACTCACTCACAGGTTCACAGTGAACATGCAAACTTGCCACTTCGTACATATCTTAATCCACGAAACAATAACAACTGCATAGACTATATGCTATTTGCAGGACACAAATGTAAAGGCTACAAAACATGCAAATTAAGTGTTCCCCTCCGATACTGTTTGCTGGTCAAAGATGATGATGATTGAGACCAGAGCCCGTTTTTATCAAGCGTCTGAGATTTACTCACAAGAACACTGCCAAGAATTGACTTAAGAGTAATTGTATTAAAGATTGTAAACGTAAAAAAAATCATGGGTGAGCTGAAGGTTGTGTTACAGTATTGTTCAGAGAACCTGGTTGCCTAGCAGTCAGTGTCACACAGGACAGTCATAACAAGGGTTGGGAACGATTCACCTGGCCTTGTTTTTCAGGATGTTCTGCTGATCCCGGCTCATTAGCATTTTTAACTTTGAAATCATTGAACCGCAGTTTTTGTTTTACACACATTGTGCACATCTCACAATTTATAATGTAAATGATACCATAATCAAAACAATCCACACCACAGTGAACTGACCAAACGATGTTCTTTATTAGAAAGGTGCAGTACCCCCCAAGACTACAACTTAAGAAGTTACATGCCAAATATACAGTCTTACACAAAAGTGCAATGTCACGATGAATAAGCGGTATCTTTATCATTTCATCATTCAAACAATTTAGCTAGAAGCACGTTAGTAATAATTTATTAACTAGAATCCTTAAATGTTATCTGAAAGATGAATGCCACAGCACAGAGGACATTTATGATGTTCCTCTAAAACCGTTTTTAAAGGCACTTTCACAAATAGGCTACATGGGACGAAGAAGTAGATGGACACATGGCCACGAGATCCTACTGTGTTTGTTTTGCAGGGAAAACACTTTCTCAAAGATTTAAAGAGACCTGTCCCTGTTGAAAAAACAGCATATGTTGGGTTAGGTATGTTTTTATGCTGGTTTAAGCTGGTCATGTGCCGGTTCCTCACCATCTTAAACCAGCCCAGGCCCAGCTTAAACCTGCATGTGACCTTATTCCAGCACAAACCAGCATCAAAACATACAGCATATGCTAGTTTTTTCAACAGGGTAAACCATCTCAAATGTATGTTGAAACAATAATATGGTTGATTAAAAATGGTACTCAAAAAGCTTTAGTATGTTCAGAAATCTTATAATTAAATCTTTAAAATAAGAGTCATGTACAGTATTTCCCTCTGTGTAGTTATGCACCGCATACAGTACACAATTCTGTAACACTATCTGACACATTTAATAAAATATTCTATCTAAATACGATTACATTTCGTATAATTATATCAGTGAATACAGTTTAAGCACACACACGCTAAGCTATTGTTGTGTTGTCGAACTGTTTTAATAATTTAAATGCACTTGCATGTTTATTTTTTAATGTCAGAACGGGATAAAATTAAATCAAACTTATATGCTGTATACATTCGGCTTTTCGTTATGTTGAAGTTAAAAGGCTGGCCTTTCATGAGTGCAAATACAGAATCTTTAAAATGGGGCGCGATAATTCTTCTTCTTTGGGTACCTTGTGTGACATCATTTGGATGTGGTGCAGTATGTGACATTATTACACGGTGTGACTCTAAAAACACAATAAGAAACTTTTTACTATCTCATGAAAGCACTGCAATAACAGTCTCCAAGTCCATGGCTATTGGAATCATTCCTTTGTTTGGTGAAACGAGAAATATTGCCTTCAAAGGTTTCTAGAAAAGTACTTGCATGTCACAACTAAAGGATTATCATTCATGCTATATAAGACAGAACCGAGCCAAGCGTTTAGACAGTCAAGCAGACCAGAAGCTTCTCATAGCCGTAACATTTTATAAGCAGCACTTGTAAAATAACTTTATCTTTTTGGCAGCTAGACTTTACTATTAACATATTACATCTAATCAAGCTGATAAGTACTAAAAATATATATAAAGAAATATTGTTCCTTGTGAGCAACTGTTCAAAATTGACCTGGGATTAAACATAATAAAAAGGGTTAGTTGATGTACATTTCTATATACAAAATATATATATATTTCTAAATAAGAAAACGAGTGAAGTTCTTCAAAGAAACAAAACAACTAATCAACTAAAATTTGGTTGTTCAACATATGTGGATCTGGTGTACGCAAACTCCCTGGGTATATATTCAAATATTATTATCAAAAATATAATATCCAAACTAAAGCCTTGCACGTACAACTTCGAAGCCAACTGTCTCAAACAGCCAATCAGGATGCATCAAACATGACACGTGTCCTCGTGGTATTTCCAGCGTCACTTCTCGATTCACCCTCAGTAAAAAAAAAAAAAAAAGTGTTGACTAGGCCGATTCAGCTAGACAAATTCTCTGAGATGCAATGACTACATTTCCCACAATCCTTAATGCTGTAAACACAAAGAAACCAAAGACCCAGCTTAGTTTCTGTATTATTCACATTTATCAAGTTCCTAGTGGATGTAAACTACTTATTTAGTCACCCAAACAACACAAGAAGCTGTAGTGATTTGTCGCTTTCTTGTGTATTGTTGTCAGATTATCTTATTCTATTCACACAGAGTATCACATAGCAAAGGGGTTGGACATGCGTGCGAACTGAATTGGATTAGTTGCGTAGTTCTAGACTAAGAATGACATGTGATGAAACATCTCAGGTGTCTGAAAATATCCCTTAGTTTGCTTAATTTACGAATCCAGTAACACCAAAACCCAAGATACAAATATAAACCTTAAGTTTACTCTCCTGAATCATGCGTAGCATCTGCTGTTATTGCATCTCATTAAAAAACCTATAATATAATTACAAGCATTGAATATACACAGGTCTTGATCAAAAAGGGATCAAGTGATCTTGTTAATCCTGACCACGGCATGAGAGTATCAGGAAACTGTTTCTAGATCTGTTATAACGTTTCTGTATTTAACCTTTATTTATTTCCATTCGTTCCTCAGAGCCAAAGAAATGGTGGAGACGACAATGGCACCACAGAAGAAATTGACGAACCACACATGGATGTTCATTGGAATTAAAATCAACAAAAATTCTTGATCTTGTTCCTCTCTCGGTCCCTGATTGTCTCGCTCAGAATGAGATCACATGGTGCAGGATTTGTCCAGTGGATCCTGCGGGGGAGGCCCTGGATGTTGCGCCGCAACCGTCTTGGGTATCGCATTCACGGGCTTGGGCCGCAGGGCGGGGGGCTTGAGTTGCACACCCATGCGTGGAGCTATGACGGGCTTGAAGGTACTCATGGTGTCGCCGGAAGAGCTGGTACTACGCCGCATGGCCGTCTCGCCGCCCGCGGGCCGCATCAGGAGGCCGTGCACCTGGCTGAGGGACTCGGTGGAACTGGTCGGCGTGGGAGCGTTCTTCATCTGCTCCAGGGTGTCCAGCACCACGTCAGGGGCGTGTTTGGCAGAACTCTGCCGTTCTAGTTCCTTCAGCTCATTCAGAGCTGTGTTCATCGTCTCCTCAATGTCCTAAAGAAGAGAGAAGAGAATCAGCAATAGAAGAAAAAACGGAAATAGAAATACTATAAAGTATTTATGTTTCATTTTTTATCAATAAAGTCAGTAGGAAGATTACAGCAGATCATGAAAGAGGGGGAATGAGATTAGAAAATAATGGTTGGATTATAATTTGTGTACCAAGAGGGTATGGAGTGACCAAAAAGCCACATCTCTGACATAAAATAAATTGTTGTGTGCAGTTACGCATCAGTCATTAGTAACAGGAGGCAGCAACTAACTATGTTACAGGTCTGGGCCTGCAGCACATGGTGTGAGGGGCGTCGTCGCTCGCCTCCCGCTGACCTGTGCGATGCTCTCTGGATCCAGGCCCTTGCCGTGAGGCTCAGAGAAGTTCGTATACTGGCCCGAAGAGGTGGACCTGCGGATGGGCGGGCTTTCCATCTTCTTGATGGACTCGTGGCGGTTGATGTTGGTCAGACTGCCGTGGCCAGTGCGTCTGCGTCTCTCTGGGCTGTCCATGGGCATGTGCGCTCTTCCTCTCAGAAGCTCCCGTGGGCTGTAGTGGCCCACCACCGGGGAACCCAAATCTGGGTTGCCATGACTACCATGGGTACTACGGTTAGTGTGGTGGCCCTGGGAAGGATGGACCATGCAGTGTGACTCAGTGGGGCAGGCCGGAGGCCGGCGAGTCGGGGGGTTGCTTCTCTTCCTGTGCCTGCAAAACAAAGAGACAATGCACATTTATAATACAACGAGATTTGAATTCCCTGATCTTTGATTATACACATATTGCAATGGTGACACCACTGTTGTTCATTGTGCGTGCATCACTGTGCACATCTAGTTATTTATTTGTGATTTACTATACTGTTTTAATAAAATCATTCTAGATATAGTGTAAAGAACAAATATAACCTTATAGCCTAAGCTTAAACCTATAGCTTTAATACTGTAAATTGTGTATAGAGTAAGAAAAGTGTAGTTTTGAACTGTACAATAAAGGAATTTCATTTTATTGCTTGCAATGAAGGATCATACATTAAATATACATTTTACAATGTTATAGGTCAATAAAAGTATGCACATGTCTAAAATGTTGTAATGCATATTGAACTGTATTATTTTACATATGCAGCTAAACATGATTTGAACACACTGCCAGCCATCACACATTGCATCTGGCAACATTGCTGCTTCCTGCTAACCTCTAGCGTTTATGCATAATTTGGGCATCTCCATACTATCTGTCTGCATATATTCATGACACGATGCCTGTCAGGAAACAGCTTACGAGCCCTAATGACCGTGGATATCGCCGTAATAGATAAACCAAATATGCTTCATGGAAAAGATGCCTGATGTCAGGATTACACAACCCCTTCGGTTTCCAAATGTCATTTTTAAAGGTAAAATATAGAGCTATCTTCTTGATATCAAGTTACCATTTAAAGGGGAACACCACAGAAAAATGAAAAATCTGCCATGAATTACTCAAGCCTCAAGTCGTTCGACAAGCCTAGGACATCCGCTCATCTTCACATGGATGATTTTTCGGCGGAGTTCTTCTTTAAGATAACTCGCATAACATACAAGGTTGCTTCTTAGAAAAACAAAAATAATTATTTTGTGTTGCATGTAAATGAACTGTTCGACATTGTAATTAGACAACTTAGTCTTACTCATTAGGTTGCTTAAGTCGCCCCATAGAAACCCCCATAAATCATATAGCGAGATAAATTTCTTGCATTACAGCCATGATTTAATTCTTAATTTGTATGTAATGGGCTCTTGTAATGCTCTCATAATCATTCCGACAGTGATGGACGGCCATCAGTGATGAGATGCTCATGTGTGCCTTAGTACTGTTGGGTAACTGTTAAGAGCCATTAGGTAGTACATGACTTTGCTCATTGCTGTCCAGTTCTAATTTTGTGTGATTGTTGCATTTAATGGTTAAAGTGTTATTCATTTAGATGTCCACTAGGGGGCGGAGTGCACTAGTACAATATTAGGATAACACTGCATTAGAGACATTGATTGCTAGCAAGTGTTCAAAGACAAAGTTGTGAAAGAACTTTTGAACTGGGGATTTCACAGAAAACCTTCAACAGACTACACAACTTTATATAACATGCTGTTGAAAGTCCCGTAAACTTTGTTAGCATCATTTCTATTATGGAGACGTCAGCTACACAAATTCCTGTCTGTTACAGCACTGGCGTACTAACACTGTCGCCTTTTTATCTTATTGCTGGCAAACTGAATGCAAGAAAACAGGTACCAGTGTTAGTGTGCCCTGCCCGTGTGCTAGGAATCAGAGATCATTTTTCCTTAGACATCTCCAATTAATGATTTCATTGCCATAGCTTTATTATGTGTGACAAAAAGCCAAATAACGTTTTTTTTGATAAAGTATGTTTTTGAAGCTGCAAAACACCTAAAGAAAAATGCACTAAAATAATACAATACATGTTGTAGTAATATTATTGATATTCATCTCATTTTTAACCTGACAGTGTTTTTAACAATGCGATGATGGCTAGATGAGAGACACTTTAAGACCGGCTTTAAAAAATAAAGGGTACAAAATTTAACTTCAAGGGATAGTTTAACCAAAACTAAAATTCTGTCATCATTAAAAAAAAGAATTGTTACGCTAACCACAAAATAGTATTCATTTCTTTGGCATCACTGATTCCAGGAAAAAAACTACTACTATAGTTTCCAATATCTAATCTCAGTGGTAGGGATTTCAAAATGATTCAAAGAGGACTTTCACATCATACTAGGAAAAAGGTCCCTGCTAGCTGAAGCGGGTCTCGGATGTTATCATTCACTCACCTGCTGACATAAGCATCGGCTATTCTGCCATCTGTCGGGGATCCCATATCCCTAACGGGACATTTTTCCTCTCCGTGTCCACTGCTGGCCTCGCTGTCCGCCTTCTGACTCAGAGTGTCAGAGAATGAGTCGTCCCTGTCACAAACCACACACAACCACAAAAAAATGAAAACCACAAGTACTAAAGCAGACATGGCTTATTGGATATGAGGTCACATGCACGCTTTATGTTCTACACCGTAGACAATCCTGTCAGCTTGCTCTTTACTAAAAGAGGATATCCTGTCCGTCTGTGAGCTGTCCCTCTGACATCTTCTTTTTTTTTGCATTAAAACAAACTCTTTTGTCAAGCAGAAAGTCTGACACTGCTGATCTAGGGCCTCTCTCTCTCTTCACAGGCTGTAAATTCTCTCAGCCCCTAGCGCCACCAGCCAGGAACACACATCAACACAGGAGCGTGATGTGAATTATTGATACACACACAGTGTGGCGAGTCCGCTGGTATGAGCTCTGCTGTTGGCATCACTCAGCACTCTGCCTGATCTATTAGATTTTCCCTCTTTATGAGCTATAATCTGTTCAACTAGGCGGCAACGGTTGCCCAGCCGGAACCAGTTGTCATGACGATAAAGGGGTTTACTAGAGGAAGATGGTGCAGAGCACGTGCACATCAAATTGATGCTAAAGACCCACGATGAGGGCGCTTATTTATTCACCCAAAGATTTAAAGGCATTGTTGATCTTCTGTTCAGGAAAGATGTTTTGTTAGCATCTATATCAGTAGATTTACTCACATGTCCTGCACAACGATGTACTGGTGAGGAACTAGACCGTCTATGCCATTGTGTCTCCCCTCCCACCAGTCTTCCGATGCTCTCTGATACAGCAGTAGAGATGCCCCCTTCTTGAACGACAGCTCACGTGCAGACCGGCCCACGTAATCAAACTTCGCGATGGCTTCGATGGGCTCCCCTTCTGTACACGAGAAAAGCCACACGGTAAAAAAGTTAATTCGATAGGTCAGAAGGAATGACGTTAAAGGAACAATACGGGGTTTTTAGGAGGATCTATTGACAGAAATGCAATATAATATACAAAACTATTTCTTTAGAGGTGTATAAAGACCTTACATAATGAACCGTTATGTTTCTAATACCTTAGAATAAGCTGTTTATAGCTACATACATTGAATTCGCCGCCATGTTTTGTACAGCAGCCCTAACAGACAAACAACTGTGGTAAAGTGCCAGATCGCGGATGATCCGTTATCCGTACGGATCGTACTCTACGGTTAGGAATGCATGTGACCCGCGATTAAGTTTATTCATCATTGAGTAAGAGAGTTAAACATGCTCGCTCTACAGTTTTAGCGCCAACGCGCTCTCGCTCTCTCTCCAGTATCTGGACGAGAAGAATATTAAAGTGGTTCCAGAAAAATGATGACGCTCAAAACTGCTTCGTCACACAGATAATAACAACATATCTTGCTTCTTACAAACAGAAAAACCAATGTCACTCACATACTTATCCGAATCAAAGCAACCTCCTCGGAGGGGATTTTAAGCCGATCTTTCTCTCCAACAACTATTTGCTGGAAAGTATCTCCATAGATATCTATGAGTATCTCTGCTAAAAGCCTTAGTGCCGTGGGTCCTAACGCGTCTCTGCTGGAAAGACTTTGTAATATTAACGCAGGTCCAAGCTCCTGCCTGACTTTTACCCTTCTTTTTATACTTAAAATCCACAGACCTTTTATTTTGTGTAATAAATAAGATTCGCTGCAAATCTATAAAACAACACTAGTGGCCGCTGTAAATCAAAAACTGCGCCTTTAAGGACAACTTCCACATTTAACTTGAGTGTTAATTTACTTCACTGATTGACATATGTTGTATACAATGCCTAAAGGTGGATAATATGCAACCGATCCTGACCTAGTTGGTGGTTTTAGGTCGAATGAATCCAAATAGCACACATGAGAGATCTATCTGACCCCTCGGATCGCAGAACGATGCCTATTGACCAGCACTATTTATAGTCATTTACATATGAAAGCTTCAGTGTATGGTGCTCTATCATTGGTCACTGCTTGTGCATTTGCTATCGTGACCCCTCTATATGTCAACATTAATCAAAGAGACGGTAGACTTCATTGCATAGCAAAACAGTATCAACATTATTGCAAACATAGTAACACAATGGTACCATGTCCATAAAACACATTGGTATTTTTGTAAAGTCAAGGCACAAAATATTAATATTCCTTTAAATGCAACTAAACGCACATTACGAATATATGCAAATGAATTCAATCTTTTTCCATCTTTCCTACATTTTGAACTGCAGTCACACATAACCAAAAAGAATAGAGGACGAAAAATGACTTGAGTAGAAATAATTCAATGAATAAATAAAATGCATCTAATAAATGCTGATATAAATATGAAAATAAATTCAAGCCAGTAATTTAATTATGCCTTTTCCACGCATGTATTTATTTATACATCACTCAGTTTATTTATTTATACTTCAGTCCTTTTCCTCCTTCATTAATGACACAACTAGCAAAGTACTCCTGGAATGCGGCAGCATCCTGCTATTGAAATCTTGTAAATAAACAAATGCAACAAAACAGAAAATTCAAAATGATTTTTCTCTGCAGTCTGGAAATGACAACGAGTCAATGAGACGTGACAGCCGTGAGCTCACTGTCTGGCTTCTTTGAGACCAGACACCTTGTTAATAAAGTGGAGGGGGATGGAGATCAATACAACACTCAGCTCTACACCCGTCTCTGTTCAGATTTGTCTGACAGACGCTGTCAGTCACTGACATCATTGCAGAGTCTGTCCATGTATCCCAGTGATTTAAGGATAAGCCTTGTGAATTGAGCGTGACTGATGGAGTAAATGATTTGGTCTAAAACCCTGTTAAATAAATAAAAGCACTTAGCAATTTACTTTTAATCACTTCTAGAAGTACAATAAATGAGCCTGTGATACTTTGTTTATGGTTCTGTTATTGCTCAAAGACATTAAAGTGTTATTCCAGCTCCCTCTAGTTCATTGCACATTGTGCCATATGGAGTTGTTGTTTACCCAGAGGAGAGCTAACAACCCGTGCTAAAGTTATTCTGCTCACTGTGAAAGATGTGTGAGAGAAACAGGAAGAGATCCTTATGAAAATTGACAATGGTTTAAACTTAAAGGTCCAAGGTGTCATTTTTTTGGAGGACCTATTGACAGATTGCAAAATAATATACACAACTATGTCTTCAGAGGTGTATAAATACCTTACATAATAAAGCATTGTTTTTATTACCTTAGAGTGAGCTATTTCTATCTCATTCGTGAAAAAAGCTAAAATGCGACGACATCTTCGTGGTGAGGGTTGAGTGAGCCATTGGTTGCATCTGCAACTTCACCGCTAGATGCCGCTCTATTGTTGTCTAATCGTCAAAGCCCCAAAACAGACATCCTCATAATCGCAATGATTCATTAGACAATTAACCATCAGCCAAATTTCAGAATCGTGACAGCCCTACTGTGTTGTCGAAGTTGACAAGCACTTTTTCATACGTTTTATTGGTTAAATATTAGCAAAACCACGTGACAAAGGGTGACAAATAAAAATAATGAAGGCAAAAAAATAAACATGCGTGCTTTACATTTTCTGAAGTTGTCTATCATAAAACCTTAAGGGGTTAGTTTCTCAGGCGGTAGATACTGTTAATGCACATGACAACTTGAATGAGCTCTTTTGAGTGAGGATTTAAGAAGATCTTACACAATTGTGTAGAAAAGATTAAACTAAATATGCTTTCCATTTAAATGCTCTACAGAGAAGAGCCCCCACAGTACTAAGCTCACATTTATTTTACAATCTCACAGGTCGGTTGAGAATCAGTCTGCCGTTGATATCCCACATCTTTGCAAGCTAATGGAAACCCTGACATACGAGGTGTATCAGGTATCACAAAGAATGGGACTGAGAAGGAACCCGTATCTATGAGCTCTACATAGACAGGTTATGGGAATGGTCAAAATAATCTTTAGCATACAGAGATGTAAATGAATGTCTGACGGTGATCTACTGACACGAATCACACGTGTGTGCGTTATATCCTATAAATGAAGAGAACAGCACAGGTTTTGGGTTGTGTTTATATTACGATGTATACGAGATCTGTCTGTTTGGCAGTGTTTAGAAAAGGAGTGATTGGACGGATGATGGTGGCGAGACGTCAGGTTTGGCCACAAATCCGAGTTTAAAAACAGGTCAAGTCTTAAATTCAGGTTATCCTTAACTGGGTTTACAAATTTTATGAATCAAGTATAAGTAAGGGGTTGTTAATGCAAAACTCCACAAAGCTATTCACAAAGTCAAAAAGCCAACCTCCGAGTCTATAATAGCTTCTAAATAGCCTACAAAATATTTTTGTCAGTTGTTTCACCAGAAATGAGTCTTATCACTTATCTGGGCTTTGTTCAAATCCCTGGCTCTCAGTATGGGCAATGGTTTGGCTTGTCTTACCCAACCAATTAAATCCCATTTGAGCAATTTTTGAGATCAGAGTCTATTTGTTTTAAGATCCGCAAATAACGCAACCTCAAAGAAACCAACTGTGTTATTTGTTTAGTTTTGTACAACACAATTTAAATCTGAGAAAGAACAAATTCTTTGTGTTTTGTCTAAAACAAGTTAAATGCGGTTTTGTACGTCAAAGAACTGAGACGTAACAGACTTCTAACTCCTCACAATAAATCAGGCAGAATAGAAACAGGCATTGTTCAGGTACAGACGGAGAGAGACAGGAAACATGTCTATTTTCAGTAGGGTACTGTGCAGGTCATTCCAGCGGCGATATTTTCCTCTAGTTTCTTTTGAAAAACAGATGAAAAATTAAACGCTAGAGATAGAGCTTTCACAGCCTGTAACATGCAGTCTTCTTCTCAGTTTACGCTCGGGAATTGGTTCATATGTCATGGATGAGCCGAGCATCTGGTTTTTGTTTGTTGGTGACAGCAAACATCTGAAAACTCGAGAGAATAGTTTTGTTCTTACTAAAACTAAATGCAACTTGAAGCCTGAAGTGGAGGCATAGCAGCAGGGAAGTAGATGTTATATTATTGATGGCGACTGCCCCACAGCAATGACAGAACCTGGCAATGTTGCCCCGTTGCACCGGCGAGTTATTTAGGCTACGAAAACATTTAGCATGCTTGACAACCTTCTTCCTGTGTTTTCAAAGCTTCTCCCTTCCCAAGAGGAGAACGCTTCATTTCTTGAAAGGTGGAATTAGCCTGAGGTCAGTGCACGCAGGGATTAACCCTTGACTGGACGTGTCAGAAACCGCCAAACGAAAGCACATCGATCCAGCTCAAAACCTAGGCTAAAGGCATGCTGAGCCAAAAGGAAACTAGGTCACGACAGGAAAAGATGACCGAACCTTGGTTCTATTACTTCATCATGGAACATATTTAAAAATATACTGCCATGAGAAGTCATACATTTTTAAACGAAATTGACATACCATCCTCGCTGGTGTGGGTTCCTCCCTCATGATCAACTTCTTCCAAAACTCCATGTTCGCTGAATGGACTCTCACTGCAGGGGAAAAGTTCAGAAATGTTTTTAGTAATATGATTAATGTCATTTGTAAAGTGTTTTTACAATGGTAACTATGGTAATGGGTGCACACCATAATTTCAACCATCTCTGTTTGAAACATTAATACGATGTACTTCTGGCTACGTGGTTGGAAGTCAAATCATAGCAACAGGTTGGAACACTCATCTTTTTAATTTTCTTGCTAAATGGTGATTTTTTATTTAACCCAAAAAAGGTACAAATTACAGAATGCTAATATTAAAATACCACCCTGCGTTACAGCACATACGCACAGTGCTGTAAAACATGAAATGAATGAAGTCACAGCCAGAGTAAAACTTTGCATGGAGCAAAAGTACAGAAGCTCTCATTAGTATTCAGGAGGAGCCGTGAAGGGTGATTGGGATTCTGACAGTGGCACGGCGTGGTTACTGAGACTGGCACTAATGCCCTTCACATCCTTGCAGATTACCACAGACACACAGTAAAGCCGTTTCAAACTGAGTACTGCCACCCCCTCGTGCCTCATCACTGAAGGTGTGTACACCTACTCACTTCACTGGCTTGAAGGAGCGCGTATCCTTGTCTGAGTAATATGTGAAATGTATAAATACTTGCAATGGCAGGTGTTTTGCATGAGTTTACGGAAAGAAACGAGTGGGCTGCGCTCTCAGAGACAACAAACTCACTAGCCAACACAGACACACACAGCTGTGGAGCTGGTGGAAAATGTCTCTTTCCACTTCTACAAGAAATGGGCGGGTTGGCCGGCAATCTCTAACTAGGTGAGACACATTAAAACCATCTTCATAATCGGTTCCATTAAAGCAGATTTATGACACCTTTGGCCTTCACAAAATATATCTAAAGAGATGACCTCACATAAAGGTCTTTTCAAACTTGAAATGATACTGAACCCCAGGTTAACAGAATCCTTGGTTATACGTTTCACGGGGTTAAGAGATAACTCATGACTAAACCCTGGGTTAACATGAAGGCAATGAAGGGTTAACCCTGCAACATCGGTGCTAACCCTGCTTCGGAGCACCGTTTCATAACCCCAGGTTAATGCGTGGAATACCCCACTTCAGTGTGAAACGTTCATTAATCCGGGGTTAAAAGCAGGGTTTAGAATGAAGATAACCTGGGGTTGAGCGCAGTATGAGAAGCCAAACACAACAGGTCTGGCATATTCTCCAGAAAATGACTGGTAGACGACAACATTTAACATTTGGGTCAGTAAAACATGTATTTAACCTTTTTACTCAAATTCTCATGTTATTTTTTCACCTTTATGCCGTTTCAAAGCCCATGTGACAAATTTCTTCCATAAATACAAATAATCTGTGGGTTTGGATTGACATGAAGGAAAGCAAATTTATTATGATAGTGGGCGAGAAGTTCTTTTTGCAGGTAATACAGTGAGGGAAATAACTATTGGATCCCCTGCTGATTTTGCCAGTTTGCCTGCTTAAAAAGAAATGAAGGGACTATCATTTTATGGTAGGTTTTTATTTTTACTGATAGAGACAGAATATAAAAAAATTGAGGAAATTGTTTTATATAAAAGGTTATAAATTGATTTTGCATTTCATTCAGTGAAATAAGTATTTGATCCCCTACCAACTAGCAAGAATTCTGGCTCCACAGATTGGTTACGTGCCTATATGGACCACAGATAAATCCTGTCACTTTAAGAAAGAACTCTTAAATCATCTTGTTATGTATATAAAAGATGCCTGCCAACAGAATCTGTATCTTCTATTCAACCTCTCCACCACCGTATAGGTTTTAAAAGATGTCAGGGACAAGATTGTAGACCTGCACAAACCTCAAATAGGCTACAGACATAAGCTTGTTGAGAAGGAGACAACTGTTGGTGCCATTATTTGGAAATACATAACTATAAAATACTCTTGTTCTGGAGCTCATGCAAGATTTCCCCAATGGAGTAAAGACGATCATGAGAAAGGTTAAAGATCAGCCCAGAACTACACGGAAGAAGCCTGTTAATGAGTTCAAGTGAGTTGGGACCAAAGTCAGCAAGCAAAACATTGTTATGCCACAATAGATTGAAATCCTGAAGCACCCGCAACGTCCTCCTGCCCAAGAAGGCCCATCTGTCTCGTCTGAAGTTTGACAATGAACATCAAAATGATTTAGAAAAGGCTTTGGCGAAAGTGCTGGCGCTGCTGTGAGACCAAAATCGAATCCTGTGTTTGTAGGGAGAGAAATGTTGACTTTGACCCCAAGAACACCATCCCTACAGAGAAGCACAGTGTTGGAAACATTATGCTTTAGGGCTTTTTATCTCTGCTACGGTCTCAGGAAGACTTCACCGCATTGAGGGGCTGAGGGACGGTCCAGTGTACCATAAAATCTTGGACGAGAGCCTCCTCCCCTTAACTAGATCACTGAAGATGGTTGGTTGGAGGTGCCTATAAAATGACAAAGACCCAAAACATATTGCCAAGACAACCAAAGAGTGGCTTAAGGAGAAGCAAACTAAATGTCCTAGCCAGTCTCAAGACCCTAGTCCTGTAGAAAATCTGTGAAGGAGGCTAAAACTCGAATGTGCTGAGCGACAGCCAAGAAACCTTAAAGATTTACAGAGGAGTGGACTAAAATGTATCCTGACACACGTGCAAACTGTCAGAAATGTTTTATCTCTCTACTTGGTGGAGAAACCCTTGTTGGCAAGCACAAAGTTATGTTTTGCACGGGGATCATATACTTATTTCACTGACTGAAATGCAAATCCTTTATAAGCTATATATAAAAAAATCCCAGATTTTCTTTTAATATTCTGTCTCTATCAGTTAAAATAACTGACACAGAAAGACTATTTTTAAGCAGGCAAACTTACAAAATCAGCAGGGGATCAAATAGTTATTTCCCAAACTGTATACATCTTTAACCTATTACCTTCCTTTCAGAAAATTGGCAGTGATGTCACCTCCTGTTTTGAATAGCAAACAATAAGATTTCATCTATAAAGTGGTCACACCCAAAAACGTTGCAAACAACATACTGTAAGTGACTCACTAATGTCTTCTGTTAGAACAAATAATACCACTTGAGTCATGGCACAGATATCCGGATGTCAATGCATGCCATCACTAATATCTGCCTCAAAACATCATAACAGTGTCTCTATTATTGATTTACAGGTTGGACAACCCCTAATCTGACGCGTTTGTCAAAAAGTACAGACACAACCCCTGGAGCAACCTAAAATTAATTTTCCTCCTCATGCAGTCTCAGATCTATTACCACTAGGCCACAGAACTGTACAGACAATACAAAATATAAAAACTGAATTGAAATTTCTCCCTTCTTAGGACCCACCAATAGTCTCCACCGGCCATACACTTCTCGTACATAGGGCCGTCCAACTCCTTAGTGTCAGGAAAGATGGTCTCGTGGTGGATTATGATGGTTTTGATGACCTCATTAACATGGGCCTGACAGGAGACCTGGTCCTGAGTGTCCGGGGTGGGCATGAGGGTGGGGCCAAAGCAGATGGCCAAATTATAGGGGTCCATCATATTCTCATCGCTGTATTGGGACAAGCTGTAAGACACAAGATCGGGCAATCAGGACATTCGGCACTTTACAAAAAATTCACATTTTAGGAGAACTATCCCTTTAAATAAATCAAAATTGTTATCTGTGGAAAAAAACATGATGTCCAAATGATGTTGATTTCCTGGTGGTCACATTTGATCTCTAAATGTCAATTTGGATTAACATTCAAGCCAGTGAGACGCTCGATTAGCTTGACTGAAAAGAAGTAGCTGACCACAGAAAACAAGGTAAATAATTGCCTGTTAACCGATTAGTTTGGCTCATGTGCAACGGATGGGAACAACTCTTCTGTTCTGTCTGGTAATAACAGGATTTAAATCCTCAGGTTAACAAACCAAACGTCTGCTTAATGTCTCATTACTCATCTAAAGACAGAAAAGTTAAGCACCACGCGTTCGTGTCAGTAAAAAAAGATCGGCTGCTCTTTATCCTAAAGCATGATTCACTTCTAAGCTTGAATTCGACAGGCTATGTAACTCTGTTTTTTTATAAATATTGCAGTGAAGTTTGTCATGTCATACATTTTTAAAGCTTTGAGTGTTTGAAAAAAGTACATTCAGACTTACTGGTTGAGAAAGGAGAAGAGATATCGCATGACTACCAGAAATGATCTGGGTACAGTCAGGAGGATCTTACGAATATACAGAGCTCTCTCATACAGGTTCTCTATTCCTGAAAAGACAAAGAAAAACTAGCATTACTATCGTTAAGCCGAAATCTTTATTAAAGGGACAGTAATCCCTAAAATACAAAAATTCTGTCATCATTTACTCTCGAGTTGTTCCAAATGTATAAATGTCTTTGTTCTGATGAAACCAGAGAAAGATATTTGGAAGAACGCTTGTAACCAAGCAGTTCATGGCCACCATTACATTTCAATTTAGGCATTTTTGCTAGACGCTTTTATCCAAAGCGACTTACGTTGCTTTATACAATACATTTATATTTAGGAATCTCCAATCCCCTGGGATCGAACCCACAACCTTGCGTTGTTAACGTAATGCTCTTACTACTGAGCTACAGGAAACTTATTAACTAAACCATTAACTAAAATATGAAAAATGCACCAGAATTTTTTGCTTTCCTACATTCTTCACAATTTCATCCTTCAACAGAACAAAGAAATTGACAAAGACTTGTTCCTACTTTCTTTTATACAGATTTGGAACAACTTGATGATAATTTTCATTTTTGGGTGAACCGTTCCTTTAAATGTAACCCACCCTCATCCTGGTCTGAATGAAGCTGGTTAACAGAGCATTTCATATGAATAAATTCAAGACTAATCAGCTGTTTTTAGGGGAATAAAAACTTAGGGTTATCCCAAAAAACTGGCATCCCGCATGTGTGGAAAACGTCTTCCTGCAAATCGACTAAGTACTCAATGGGAGTCCTGTCCCGTCTTGAATGATGTCTTGCATCTTAGCCGTTTACATTTCCCTTTAGTAGTAAGCTCTGAGAATGCATTCATAATAGTGTACTACCGACCTACTTAATACTATTTCTGCTAACACTTGGCTTGTACTATTTCCCAAAATGCAATATATCATCTTTCTGTTGAATTGTTGAAAGTTGAGACTGTGGTTTAAAATGTCATAGGGCTATGTTAACAGTGTTTGTTTACTTCAAATGACACAAATGTAAATATTTATACTTCATGTGTTAAAAATACAACCAAGCACCATGAATTAAACATACTGTTAATTATGAAGACGTCATGTGACCAGAGTAGCAAATATTTGATTGAAATGCTTACCAATGGATACTGAACATCTTCACAAATACAGTATTTAAAAAAAGCAGCACAGTAAGCAGTATATAAAGTGTATAATGCTTAGCATGCCATCCCAAACATAGCTTCAGATTAACAGCTTCATTTTAACCTCATCTGATCCCGTGTGCTGACTCTGGGTGGCACAAGTCGCATTCACAAGACACAAGATCAGCCTCTATAAAACAGAACTACAAATTTATAGCTGCTCTCATGCACAGCTGCTTTAGCGCACCCAGATCCCCGATTTCATCTGATAGCGGCTTAAAATAGCCATGTCACCATCAGAAAAAAAAAGATCTGGGAATGTGCTATGCTGGATATTCATCCAGCATGGGCACAAAACTTGGTTTCAAACACAAATACCAAGGAGGGGAAGCAATTTAAAACAGATCTCTCAATCTTTACACCAGGTTTCAGAAGGAATGAACTGGCACACCCTATCCCCCAAATGTACTTCAAATTGTATCCAAATACAAGAATTAAATTCTAGTTAAATGATGCTTGGGACCCATTGGGGTGGTTTTGCAAACGCCGTTGAAGCATTTCATTTGGACCCTCTTCACACTTCACGCTTGTTTCTGATCCGACATGCTTCTTAATACCAGGTGTAAATAGGTCTCCAACAGCGCACAGCACAAACAACCCTGGCCTATATATAGAGCTTCAGGGGATAAAGAACAGTGCAAATGACAGGGAAAAGAGATAGAGGATGTATGTGTGGTATGCCGGGGTGAGCCGTTTGTAAACGTAAACAGCAGGCAATCCCCATTAGTCACACACTATGAAGTGTCAGTTCTCCGGCACAGAGGCACAGCCGCACTTTGGTGGGGTATGCATGCACACGTGCCCTGACATTCCTCCCTACGTAGAGACAAACAAGCCCCACCAAACCGACACATGTCTGCACATGTGATTTCAGGGGCACCGCCGCTAGCAAGAGATGTCATGTATGACAAACATGAATTTGACCATGCATTTTGACCCATTTTGTTAATAAATGGCATTTAAAATGAGTCGTATATGAAGGCAAATGTATGAAATATGTCCATATACTATGGAAGTCAACGGGGGTGTTGTTTGGTTTCCAACATTCTTCTTTGTGTTCTACAGAAAAAAAAGTCAATGACAAGAGGGGGTGTAAATAATGCTAATTCATTCATTTTTGGGTGAACTATGCCCTTTAAGTAAAACCACCACATCTAACCCCATTATGCCCTATTGCTTTTCTTTCTTAATCCCAGCTGTACATCTAAACCATCCCACAAATCAAGAATAAAAGATTCAGCTTCATGCTCTCATACTGCACTCATTCAGTGCTTGCGTACCCTCACTGTGACAGTGATAATGCACACTTTCTGAACTCTTATGAATCAAACAAAGTTGCATTCACAACTGTTAAAAAGCCATCTGAAGCTCAGATGAGTCATGCTGTCATGAAACACACACGGCGCTGTAATAGAAAGTGTTTCGCTGTTAGCCTGAGGCGATGGATGCCTTGTCCCACGCTGAAGAAAGTTACTGTGCCACTGTCCGAGGAAAAGGACTGAGATCTTTTTATCCAAGAGTACTCCATCATAGTTCAAAGCACTGTGTATTCACACTGAGAATCAATGATAGATTTACAGCTGCAGGTCAGTAGACATTCAATCATGCCTTGCATGAGTTCACGGACACTTGCTGGCAAACAAACAGACATTCATACACACACGCGTACATTTTTGAAAAAGAAAGGAAGCACTTACTGATACAGGAAATGAGATCAGTGAATCTCTCCTTTGGAAAGAGAGGGTTCTCCAAACCTCGAAAGTAGAGTTTAAGAACACCTGCCACCGAGTTTATATCATGATCATTCTCCTCGTCTGTCAGGGGGTCGTTTCCTGGGAGACAAATCTTTAAGGGTCATAGGTTGTTCTGTTGATCATCAATAACAATAACCCCCATATAAACTGCAGAAATCAACAAAAACGTGTTTTAAAAATCGCAAAAACTGACAATTATCAGGAAATTAATCTATGATTGTCACCCAAGAAAATTACAAGATTTACATTTTATAAACTTTCAGTACACATAAATGAATGTTTATTACTATAAATCAAATACCAAACTTGCTTACAAACTTGAGGTCATTCTGACGTCATAAAAAAACTGCTTTAACACACACATATACGTCTGGTTTACAGTATAATCTCCGTTTGGACAGTCAATAGGTGTAATGAGTTTTATACTTTACAAACTGTATATTTTATCCCCTAGCCCAGCGGTTTTCAAATGGGGGTACGCGCACCCCCAGGGGTACTTTAGGGTACTGCAGTGGGTACGTTAGAGAAACTGACATTTAGGAATATTATTCATGTATGAAATTAGGACTACACAAAGACGCATAAAAATAAACTAATACATTTCGATATAATAAAGGTTTGACTCTCCTTTCAATCTATTTGTAATATGTTGTTGTCTTTTCAAGGGGTACTGGGCTTGAAAAAAATCATAAAAAGGGGTACTTAAGCCAAAAAAGTTTGAGAACCACTGCCCTAGCCCAAACCTAAAGATCCTAGAAAACATTTAGCATTTTTAGATTATTAAAAAATATTGTTATGTACGATTTATACGCTTTTTTGCCCATGGGGACCTTCATTTTTTCCCCCACGGTGACACAAGTCCCCATATGTTGGTGCGTTCAGATTTAGGTCCCCACCGGGACATAAAAACAATGCCAAACACACACCTCTCTCAAATGAGTTCTTAATATCGTTGACTTCAAGTTGAGATCCAGATACTCTGAATATGCCTTGATGCTGGAGGCCTAAGAGACAGAAAGATTGTGATGTTAGATTTAGAGTAAGATCTATCTGCTGGAAAGAAAAGACTAGTCAATAGCGACTACTGTCAAATCCCAAACTGAAAAGCTGAGCGCTGTGCTTTAGAAAACTCTCCTTTTTCTAATTCAAGATAATGAATGAAGGAGAGGGACCTCAATCAGCTTCTACAAAAACATCCGTCAGTCTGGATTAGCTTTTAATAGAAAGCTTGGCTAAGGGTCAGAACAGATTAATTAAAAACTTCTCTACTGTACACCTCCAGGACGACCACACACAGGAAACTTTGCATACTAATGATAGCCGCACAAGATCTACAGTCTTTGGCACAGTTTACACAGTCATAAAGACTTATCTGGACTTAACATTCTTTGACATTGGCTCGGAAACACAACATCTTAAAGCACCGAACTCAGAATAGTTCTAAAGCAAGTCTCGTGGCCTTAAAGGACACAAAGAAAACATCACCTGCTCAGAGTCTCAAACTCTATGGTGTTGGATCGGCCAGAAATTATGGATAACTAAGAAGCTAACAGCAGCTAGCATATTCCTGTCGTTCATTACGAAACATTATTATTTTTATTTATAATCATTTTATTTAAAAAATAGGCATTTTTGAAATTGTTGACTTGACTAAATAATAAAGAAAGAAGCAGCCAATAAGAAGACAAAACAGAATCAACTTTAGTGAAACTTTGATGAGAAGACCTTCACAACAAAAGCTTGACTGTCAACTACTTTTTTGTGATTATATGGTGCTATAATATCAATGGGGAGCTTTTCTATCGAATTATGGCTATTTGATGGTGAATTATAAGCAAATCACAATATAACTTACCATATAGGTTGATGAATCGAATACTGCTTTCAACAACCCTTGGTATCGCCTGTCCAGAATCCTTAAAATAAGAACAAAATCCGGACATGAAAATCAGGTCTACACTCAATTGACATTTCTACAAACATTCAAATTTGACACCCCGCATGTCAGAGATGAAAGAAAGAGTAGTTTTTCATGGCATCTTAATAAATAAAATGAAAGCTTGGTTCTATGTTTTAACATTAATCTTGAGCATGAATAGATCACATGCTATGGATTGAAAAAGAAATGTTGGCTACTGTTGAACGCTAATTCTGTACATGACTGAAATGCTTCTGTTAATCCAGCTATGTGAATCCTGTCTGTCGCTTGAAGCTGTTTGTACTGTATTTGGCAGTGCTCTATCTCACAAGCATTTAAAAGCACCGTTATCTTCTTTTAACCCAGGGAATGTGCCAAGCCTGAACTCTGTGCCAGTGACAGGAACAGAGGCGTTCAGGAGAAACATTTCACATCTATGCTACGTACGATATACAAGATGTGCTGATATGAACGCGTTTAAATATTGAAACAACGAAATGACTTCAGGACAATAAAAATCAGATCAGTGCAAGACTCAATTTTCTATTCTGACTATATTTACTTTATTCAATTTTTACTATTAAATTAATTTAAAAGCCAAAGGTCATTTTTGTGATATCTACTGAAATGCTTTTTTTGGTCTTTTTCAAATAAATAAATAATGCTATGAATTACATCTTCATTTTTTATTTTCTATTTTTTGGTCAATGAATCACACTCAAAATATGAGTATAGGAAGGCAGAGCGACATAGAGTTTGTAACCATTGCGACTTTTTAAGCATGTTATTTCAATATTTGAATAAATCCGCAGTAAATCACTTTATATTTCCTTTAAATTATTAAAGGCAAATTTATTATTTACGAAACTGTGATATGCGTAGTATTAATGCAATATTAATACTCATGGTTTTTAATATCTCTGTCAATACCGCCTTCATTGTGAAACCCCTAATGAAAAGCCAAGAAAAACATTCTCTCATCTCTGACACGCACACAAATCTCGAAGCAACAGGCAAAGGTGATTGGAGGTTGTACTACAGGAAGCTTAGACATGCAGCAACGAGCCAATCAGAACAAGCCGACTGTTTCTGTACCTGATGTCTCGTGTGAGAGTTCCGTCGTCCGCGGCTATAAGATGAGGACAGCAGAATGTGAGAGAAAACAGAGCCGGATGGTGAGAACAGAGCAGAACAGAAAGAAAGAGGCGATTTCCAGGTTATTTGGTCCCAGCACTAAAGCCACCGACAACAGCCTATAACATCATGATTAGTCCTCCAATGACATCACAGAGAGAAAAAGGAGGGGTGTGTGACACGGAACTGTCTCTTCTTGTCCCATAACTTTATAAATCTCACACACACAGAGGTCCTTTAAACTCATGGATCATAAATTCATTCTTGTATGCATTTCTAGAAACCGTCATTTGCTCACTCTTGTGTCATCCCCAATAATAGACATGAGAGTGAGTAAACGATGATCAGATTTTCTTTTTTTTTTAGGTGAAGTTTTCCTTTAAGAGGCTTTTCCAGTTGCCCAAAGGAAACTGTGTGAACGCTGATGCCTTAAGAGCTCCTAATCTCATTCATCTCACTTTTCGCACACACACGCTCCCTCCGTTTCTGCTCCGTGTAAAGACGATCCTCAGCCATAATGATCTGTCGAGTAGAAGCAAGTAGCTGTGGATCATTACGGCTTCAAGCGGCGGTATTCAACGCATGTAGCGCATCACCCAAAGCTTTAAGTACCTTAACAAATGACTCCAAATTGCCATTAAATAGCTTAACGTTAAATACGGAGCGTGGCCTGGGCCTCTGAGTGCCAAATGGTTTAGGAGGAAGGCTGGGAGGCCTATGAAAAGATATTCATACGTTTAATCTTGAACATCTGTACTGTAACTCACTGAAAAGAGAGTTAAGATTGATAAGTGAGAATCTTCAAAAGCACGAAGCACTTTTAAGCTATTTTTTATGTCCATGACAAACATCAGTAATGACTTAATTTCACACAGTTAATAGGAGACTTCTCGAAAGACAAGATAGACTGGTGGACACGTGATTTAAGGTTATCTAGGGTCAGCCGTAAACTCGTATCGTGCTTGGCTCGGTGATCGGCACACACCGATGTCCTGTTTATAAACCTCACTTCCATCGCACATCAAAGGCCATGGAAATGCCAGATCTGCTGGGAACAGCAGGCGGTAGGTGCAAGAGAGATGTTCAGGCACGAAATCTTTGACTGGGGTTGGGCTGCTAAAGCTATAAAAGACTATACCCCGTGGGATTGTAGTTCATTCATTTAAAGTTCAGTTTAAATTGATAGTTCACCCAAAAATTATGTCATCAAGTCTGTATTTCTTTCGTCCGCAGAACAAAAAAGAAGATGTTTTTAAGAAAGTTGGCAACCGAACAACGCCGGCACCCATTCATTTCTTTTGGATAGGCATAAAACCAATGCAAGTCAATGGGCGCCGTTTAACAACATTCTTCAAAATATCTTCTTTTGTGTTCTGCAGAAGAAAGAAAGTCAAACAGGTTTGAAACAGGCGAGTAAATGGGTGAATTTTTGGTGAAACATCAATATAATATCATATCGCAGTCCTTCCGTATACACAACTGAACCTGTGCAAATACATTTCGGGAAAAGCTGTACAGAATTGAATGATTACCAAATTTCAACATAAAGCATTTAAATGAATATGACTTCTACCTTCCCCAGAAAGAAACAACTTACAAATTGTGCCCAGTAGGGAGAAGTCAAATCTAAAGAATATGACTGTTGCAAAGGATTATGGGGTGGAGCCCTGGGGAACAGTCATTGCCGGATGGACATATGGTGAATTATGGCAGAACGAAGTCACAAGCATCTGTTCAACTGTTTGCACCTCTCATGCATTGATTTTATTTCTTTAACTTTCATGTCTACTTTGTGACAAGTGCTTGTTCTGTTAGAAACATATACTATATTTATCTATAAAATGTAAACATAGGACTCTAAAAAAGCGATAGATAATTACATAAAAATATTAGGTTAAAAAAAACAAAGCATCATTAGTACTATTCATTTAGCGCAGTGGTTCTCAACTCAGGCCCGCGAGATCCATTTTCCTGCCGAGTTTAGCCCGAACTCTGATATAAAACACCTGAACAAGCTAATAAGCGTCTTTAGGAATAGATACGTTCAATTTAATGCGACGCTGCGCAAATCGATCAGCATATGAGATGAAGTACCGCGAGAGCGATCAAAGTGCAGATTACTCGGTACGCATTTGAATTGCGCTCGCGGTACTTTAATCCGATATGCCAAACAGCGCAGCCCAACTTAAAGTTGAACACGTCTGTTCCTAAAGTCACTGATCAGCCTCTTCAGGTGTTTTGTCAGAGTTGGGGCTAAACATCTGGATCTCGCGGGCCAGAGTTGAGAACGACTGATTTAGTGTATAAAACTGTTTGAATGTCATCGTCTTGGTTGCTAAATGCCTTCAAGGGTACTCACCTCAAAATGTATGTCACTTGACTAAGCAAACATTTTGCGTAAAAACATTTGACTGTGATAAGAATACGAATGAAACAAAAATGATGTAGCCTACCTCGTGGTTGCATAATCAGCCCGGTATCCTGAGAGAGACAGACAGAGAGAGATAATGTGTGAATGAGGAATTCCTGGGGAAGTGTTTATTTATGCTTGGTAAAGCACATGCAGCAAGCCATCTGTCCAGAGCCGGACATTCACACATACACCAAACACAGAAATTCTACAGTTCCAAACCGCTACGACGACAGCCCAGGAGTTTGTTATAAGTACCCGTTCAGCTATACAAATATTTCATCCAAGTGAAATCTAGCACGAAGACTACCGCCTACAATCTTTAAAAACAGGCAGGCTGTGCTTGATTTTGAAGCAGGGAATACAGCTCCTGACAGGTTTGTCAGGCCCACCCACACAACTCGGCAGCCCCTGACAGCAGTCTGCTGTGTTCGCACTAGAAGTCTGAAACACCCCAGGCTTCAACATGAAGAGGCACAATGTTAGCACCTCTGAATCTAGTTAGGGATGCTGCGATTGTGGGTCACTCCTGGGATTTACAATGCTGACTGATATGATAAAAACACCTAAGATATTAATTGAATTGTCTTTAAATAAATGTTTTCCTGCTATTTTTAAATAGCGTTCACATTGGGCATGAAAGGAAACTTTTTGGTGAAACAAAAAGTTCCTTTTAAATAAGGATTGGTAAAAAGCTTTTTTTTATCGAATGCATGGAAATTCAAAAGAGTGAGTAAATACTTTCTGGAGCCACTTTATACGCTTTCATTTTTTCTATGCATGGGGTACATTTTATTGACCCAACATTTACAGAACCACAGAAAAGCAAACAGTACCATCCCCAAGGGCTCTCTTCAGTAGATCGTGTTTTGCCTGGAGTTTGGTGATGAGATTGCTGCCCTCCAGATACTCGCGAAATTTCTGTAAGAAAGTCAAAAGCGAGACCACCATGAAACCAACAAAATTTGACAGTTGACTGGTACACCTCTTTGTTAGACAAACCCCTCAGACCAGGGGGGAAACACCTGTGGTGTATTTGATCAAAAACAAACATTACTTTTTTACTTGCAGCTGGAAAATAACTGAATAATTCATGAATTCACCATAAAATAGAACTGCTCTGTCTCCTGCTGGTTGGCACGTCTTTTGGCAATGCTCGGCTTGCTGAGGTAGGTCTCTGACACGGTGGACTTGACCGATTCAGTGGAACGGCTGTGATGGAAACATTCCGACACGTCATAGTCCTCGATGGTCACCATGTCCTGGACGGTAGTGAGAGTGGCTTCTGACGTCTTCTTGATCTGAAATGGGACGAGGCCATGGTCAGTAGGTTTGTTTAAGCATCCGTAAGTCAAGCGTCTCTCAAATGCATAAATTTAAACAAGTTCCTGTCGCACATCTGGTGAAGGAGAAGGTTAAAGATAAGATCTCCAGGACACGCAAACCGATACAACATTGAATGCAGTTCAAGCATGTTTGGATAAGTGTCTGTCAACTGCATGAATGTAAACACTTGCTTAGGATTAACACGCCTGCTCCATGACTAACAGTTTACGTATCACAGAAACAATCCCTAAGAGATTAAGTGCTTTGCTCGACGGCCCAATGCATCACCTAGGATCTGAAACATTCAACCTTTCTTGCAGTCCAGATACACACAGAATGTTAGAAAACACATGAATTACCTTTTGGGAAATACAGGAAGAAAATTCCCCTCTGACCTTCACTACCTGACATAAGAACTATGAATAATAGCAGACCTTGAGCACGACACCGGACCAAAGAAATGAATTTGCAGTGAGGGGAGTGGAGGATGACTGGAGGAAACGCCACCTTGCAGTGTAATTTATGTCGTCATAAATCTGTGTCAGACATACATGATTTAGGTATATTAGCTCATAATGGGAGGATGACCAAACTATATTTATATAACATAGATATGTGTATTAGAAAAGATGAGTTGAAAATAATATTATATTTTTTATATTATATATATTATTTATAAAGTATACGATATTTATTACACGGCTCATGTGAATGCTTGATTAGTCGCGACATTCGTTCAAATAACAACCCCTAAAAAATAATAACACCCTGTCACCCGGATGCTGCAAAACTTTTTGAGAAGGGCAGCTCAATATTAATCAAAAATGAATTATAAGTATGTCTTTTAATAACATTTATGACATATTTACAAATTATTAAACCAATTTATCTGTTGTTTGTGACGTTTGAACGTCGTTTCTTATTTCAAACCTGAAACTAAAGGTTTGCGGAAGTTCTGGATTCGGTAAAAATGAGCTAATAAAATATTTCTAATTCACATTTTATATCCATTTTTTTTCTCATGTGGCAAGTCATAAGCGGGATAAAGTACAAGCAGCCGGCTGTTATCGCGAAATAAGCCCTCCAGTGTGATACCGGATCACACTTTCGGGGCTTATTTCTGCGATAACAACCTGCTACCTGTACATTATCCCTTACATAATCATTTCAAACAGGGAACACATGATGATTTAGCGGCACAAAAACAATCATGGTCATGCTGACATTTAAAAAAGGATGTTGAAATCGTGTGCAATAGCTCGGTGGCAGTGTGTGTTCACCTGCTGTGAAAACAAACTCAGTGCATAGCACAAATGTCTCTCACGCTCTCTCTCTAAGATAGAGCACTTTTTTTGTTTGCACAAACAGTCCAATCTTGCCCTCGAGAAAAACACACAAACACAATTTCACACAATCGCATCTCATCAAATCATAATCGTGTCTCATTACAAACAATGAACTCATATGTCAATGTCCACTGGTTCAAGCTGAATCATCTCTCAAATCAATGGAAGATGACATTCCAGTTTATGGAAACCATGTGCCGCACCTCACAGTTCTGGGTCCAGTTCACATCTGTGATTTATCGGATGTCGTGAGCTTTGATACACAAAGCGAACGACAGGTTTAAGCTTGTCTCCCGTCTTTATTCTCTCTGTGGTTTGGTTTTGGTGAAGTGTTTTATAGAGGATGTACCGCACCTGTCTGTCGGATGTGATTTGCTGGGAAAGTGAACATTAGCTGTGCCTTTACAACAGCGGACAGGTTTCACTGAGGTAAAAAGAGGAAGACAAATGAGATGACTTAATAAAAATAAACGGGATTTTCAAAACGTGACCAATACAGCTTGAAGCGATTTTTTAAAACCTTACGGGATCAAAGACCGAACATGATTTTAAGTATATTAGTGTTGCATGGAAAACATTTTTTTTGGGGTAAACCGTTTCTATAATTAAACCACACTTATTAACGTTGCTTTAATAAAACTATATGAGGCTTTATTTAAGGTCCAGTGTGTCATTTATTGGATGATCTTTTGACAGAATTGCAATATACTGTATTTAGTGTACATAACTATGTCTTCAGAGGTATATGAAGACCTTACATAATAGGGTCGCACGATCATGGGTAAAATGATAAACACGATTATTTTGCAAAAATCTTTTATCACTGTTAATAAACACGGTTGTGTAGTCAGCTCAGAACTTTTGTTTTTAATTTCACTTCAGCATGTTTATAAGGGCTATAGTTTACAGCCAATGAATATGTTATACATGGTATACATCTTCTGATATTGACCTTAAACACCGTATTTCCAAAGCATGTGATCAATCATCTAAACACTCCATTGGACTATTGGTCACCCTTAATGTTGGTCAGTGGGTTTTGCAAAAAAGTATCAAGATAGTACAAATGCAGTTACGAAATGTGTTTTTTTAATTCCTGTGAAGTGGCAAAGATACAAGCTTTGAGACGATATCGGGAGTTCTTGCTTTTGAAACATATAATCACAACGATTATGCTCAATTAATTGTGGGAAGCATATATCATGATCACGATTCAAATACAATAAATTGTAAATATGTTATCTCCTCACGCAAAGATGCAATAATGCGACAACATCTTTGTCCTATGAGAGCCGCTGTAGTGCTTCGGAAGGGTAGGGGTGGAGTAAGCCCATAGTTGGAATTCACAACCTCACCACAAGATGCCGCTAAAATCTCCATATTGCTCCTTTAAATGTGGGGTATCAGATTTCCAAATTACACTTGTTTAGATCGGGGCCAGTACCAAAACAACCTTGTAGCCAATCAGCAGTAAGATGTACAGTGCACAGGATGGACATTAGTCGAGCCGAGCCCTGACGTAAGTGAAGGATGGGGGTATTGGTGTGTCAGTTTTGATGATTTGAACATCAACAACGGCTAAGAGAAATCGGACACCCCGCCTTTAAATGTAAAAATTCAGCACCAATTTCCTGTTTATTTCTGTAACACCTAGTAGTGTTTTGACCATATGATCAGTATGCTCGAGAAAACAGACTGAATAGGGTTATATGCTGGCACTAGTTATAGAAGTTTGGCACATTTATAGCACTTTGGCAATCAGTATTAACATCAACTGATGGGCTGACAAGCAGCACAGAAGCAGCGGTGAGAGTCTTTCCCAGACAATCAGTGATTCACAAAGCAGTTGAAGCACGACAGAAGTTCTTGATGTTTCTCCCCGAGGTTTATCTCCAGCAACACAAACAGACACTTCCTACAGAGAACAGCACCTTCCTTAGTGAGGTTTTAGTGTGATGTGAACAGAATAAGTATTGGATAAGGAAAGAACGAGGTGGAAAAGGACAGAGAGATGTAAAGGAAAAGTGAGAGAGAGATATCACTTGTCAGATCAGCTCTGAGAGCTTCAATCTCATTCTAATCCCTACAGCAAACACTATTTACATTATTCAATTATGAGCTGTGGAGGAGCGATGGAAATGGAAGGCTTGACAGCTGGATAATTACTCATGAAAAATGAGACGATGAGACAGGAAGGTTGGAACGAAAGACTTATTCTTCCTTTGTGCACAGCAAAGGTGTGTTTGAGGCCCAAGGCAAAGCCTGGCAGGATGAGTGGATTTTAGGATAATGCATAAAGTATTCATCACTTCGTTTCTTTCCTTTTCATCGAATCCAGTGAAGGTTCTAGGAAACGACTGCAACACTTGTTGGGTTTGTGTAACACTACAGTATGTTATGTACATTATGTATCCGGTAATGCTTCTCACAGACCTTGAGGTTGATGTTGCATGTTTTAAGCCATCTGGAGAATCCAGGAAGTGCCATGACCTCATTTCCTCCTGCCATGTGCTTCAACTTCCTTTCAGCATTCCATTCACAACTACAGTTTGTACAGTGTTAGTGACAAACTCTGCCACTTAAATAGGCAATACTTATCTTATCTTAAAAATGTCCTAACTGGCTGAACATAGAGTCTGTGACAAGCAGAGCGGGATGAGGGCCGTGAGGGAACGGAGCGAGGCCGCTGCGCGTTGCACTGGTCTCACATCTCTCACGGAGAGGCTCGGAACACAAAAGAAGGAGTGACAGCATTGAAGGACTAGAGAGAGAACCAGGCCTAGATTTTTTGTTATGTTTTATTACATACGTTTTATTTTATTTTCGTTTGGTTGTTTGTTTATTTTAATAAAAGTTGGTAAAGTTTGCCGGTTCCCGCATCCTTCTTCCTTACTTGGAAATTTGTTACAGTGGTGCCGAAACCCAGGTTGGAAGAAGGAGGCAGGACCCGGAGATCCCTCACGGTCGACTGCTGGCCACACAACCATGATAAAACCTAACATAAAATCAAGACCTGGATATCTCTTGTTTTTCACTCCTGTCGCTCCTCCTTTTATGCTCCCGAGCTCCTCCGTGAGAGATGCGAGACCGGTGCAACGTGCAGCGGGCTCGCGCCGTTCCCTCACGGCCCTCCTCCCGCTGTGCTTGCCATATTGTTATTTGGTCGACAAGCAGAAAGTTGCATCTGCTTATTTATAGATATTTTTATTTCCAAAAATCTAATGCCAAGGGAAACAAAAAGTTTTCTGTTTTCAAACATTGTAAAATAAATGTCCATTTATTTACAGGAGCTATGTGTTAGTGTCATCATGAAAATGCTTTGTGTTTTACGAGAAAGATGCATTATAAGATTCTTGAAAATGTTGAACCAAAAAATTTATATTTTCATAAATAGAAAACTGATTCAAAAACTAATAAAGGATGAAATATAACAAGTAATAACTTTTTCTTATGCGACAAATTTTTCTTACAGTTTAATAAAAAAAAAGTACATACATTGCATTAAAAAATAACAAGTACACAAAGATGAATTATTTCCACAGAAAGATTATCGAGTGATTTAAAGTTTTCCTCCCTAAACTTTAAAACAAAGATTTAAAGAGACAGAGAGATATCATCTACTGTCATTCAGCGCCATATCTGATTTTGTTTGTGCATCAAAAAACCTCCTCTCTCTGCCCTTTATTTAAAGGAGAAAACGAATCACATGCTACAATAACCTAACACGAAGCAGATAAGAGGGCAGATGTAAGACACTCGTTTGTCAAGGATAGACAAGATAACGCCAAGGAATCAAGGCAGATTTCTCAATCTTCCTGACAGAGCTTTTTTACCCAGGCATTTGGCTTACAGGCTGATTAAAATGTTGCAGCCTTGGATGAGGCACAGATAATAAAATGTGAAAAAGACAGACGGGGTCTGAAAAACGGAAAAAGGAGATGGTGTTTTGGAGAGATGCCTCGCTGTGCGTCACTGGGGTTATCTGGAGGACGGCAAAATTCTGCAGGGAGGAAAAACTATTTCTTGTAAGTCCTCCGAAAGCTCTTTACCATCAGCTCCTGCCAACTCAATTAAGCAAACACAGTGCAAAGCTTCCTCACACTAATGCAACAGGAAGATATGAGATGTGTATTCCTGGATTTGTCTAACTTATTAAACAAGATTTTCAAATTCAATTACGCAGCTCAATGTTCTAAAATCAGCTATAGGTATTTTGCCCGTGACTTGCCGTATGATGCAATTATTATAGAGCAGGAATGTTTTGTCAAAAATTATTATGTACTCATTTCTGGGTAAATCTAAACTTTAGTTTTGCGTCTTTAAACGATTTGAAAGGAACAACGGTATAGGTGAGAGTTCTGAGAAACCTTCTGGTACTAAAGAAGCCATTGTCTAAACTTATTTTTAATGTATGTGGATTATTTTTATGAATAATTGTATAAAACTTTTTTTAAATATCAGAGTCCGATGTAATACATGGTCTACTATGGTATTATGGTCCACTGTGGTATAATATATAGTCGCATTTACATTTGGTAGATGCTTTTATACAAAGTGGGAGTGCATTTACATTTTCTTAAATCTTTAAATACACCCACAACCTTTGCATTGTGAACACAATGCCGTACCAAAGTGAGCTACGTAAACATATAACTCTCATATAGTATCTCTGATAACACACAAAATAAAAACCTATGCTCCCTTTATATTATTCTAATAGTTCTTTCTGTATAAGTGGTTGGTCCTTGGACTTAAAAAAAAGGACGACTTTTAACTCCAGACTAATGTTGAACAGACTTCCAAAGTCAAAAGTCTGGCTAAGGTCGCCTTACCTCTTCATTCTCGATCTTTAGCGTGGTCAGGCGAGATTGAAGCTGCTGGAACCTCAGCAGGAGCTCAGCCTGCATGGGAGGCTGTGCTGTTATCTGACACACCTGAAAAACAAAACAACTTCCAATTAATCTCCTCATCAGCAACATCACTACCCTTTGAAAGCTTAATAACATCTATTTGGGTAAATGACAGGCACCATTAGAAAATCTAAAGGAAGGAATCTTGATTCCAAGCGAAATATTCCAAGTGCCCTTTATAAAGCAATGCTCCAGCTGACAGAGCACAAAGGCACGACCACAAAACAACAGGTTGTAAACCATGCGCAGACGTGATATCAGTGGCGAAATGGCCAATTAGGGAGCATAAATCCAATAAAGACTGTAAAATAAAGCTTGAGGGTGAGAAATGCAATATGATTTGCTCCCAGCGCTCGGCACAAGCAACAGTCTGGCAAACGAGATACACCAGACTGAATTCAAAATATCATTAAAACGCTTTTACACTCCGTGTCCAGTATGACCTCATACATTTCATGGTGAGACAAGATTAACGTTGAGGGTAATGGATGGGCCATAGCCTGTACATGTGCTCATCACACTTTGTGTTAAAATGAAATGTAACCTCAACCTTTGAGTTATCTGGAATGTTGCATTTATGATGGTAGGACCTATTTTCAAGATAACAATTTAACAGGTTATAACGGGAAAACAACAGCAAAAATATTTGTAAGTATTGGAAAAAGATTTTTTAAACTACTGTGATATTAGTTGGTTTGTCCCTCTCAAATTCCTTCACATTTGATCTTATTTCTAAAAAAAAATCGAAGAATAAAATAAAAAGAAATGGGCATAATAACATCAAATATTATTGTGTTCACCCAAAAACTAAAACTCTTTCATTGTTTACACACCCTCATGTCATTTCAAACCCGCTTGTCTTTCTTCCGCAGAACACAAAAGAAGATATTTTGAAGAATGTTGTTAACTGGCACACATTAACTTGCATTTGTTAGAAGTGAATAGAAGTGAATGAGTACCGGTGCTGTTCGGTTACCAACTTTCTTTAAGATATGATATATTGTTTTCTGTGGAAGAAGGTCATACAGGTTTGAAATGACAATTTCTCAATTTGTATTTTTGTCAAAGTTGACACCTTAATGGAAGCTAACTCGATGAACAAAAGCTACAGTAAATTTACATTAGCTCTATTTCAATCCTGTTTAAAAATGTAAATACAATAAGAAGAGTATTTTGACAAAAGTATGGAACAACCTTTAATGCAAATAATTATGTAATAGAAACATGGAAATAATGTATGGGAATGTAGTATCAATAATGGTTAAATGTACTGTACTGTATTTGAGAAAATAAACTCAGGGTGTCAATACAGTTGCTATTGTGTGAGTGTGTGTGTAAATACATATACACTGGGCTTTGTTTTAATCTGACCTCATCTCCCATATGTGGCTGGAACTCAAATTTGACGGGTGGGCAGAAGGCAGTAGGGTACATTTCCATGAAGCGCTGGCGGTCACTGCGGGGGTCCAGACTGTCCACTGCATTCTCGATGATGTCCAGGCCCTCGTGTCGAGATGTCTCCAGGTTATATTCAGCTGAGAGGTACGTCCGCAAAGCCCGGTTCAGAGAGGCATGATATCCCAGATCACAACACTACACAGAAAGTGACACACAGCATTACGTGTTAGATACCTACTGTACCAGATAACTATTTCGTCAACTTACCACCTGCTGGTTAACAGCTCACATCTAAAGCATCAGGATCGAGTCTTACAGCTAATATCTGACATTCCAAACACATTAACACAAATAGCACAGCATGACACGTCACTATTTCAACAACTGTGACTCTGGGAATATTTGTCTTTAAGATGACCTAATACATAATGACGGCGCTGTGATCTATGAGCTGGCTTTATATGGCCTCGATCTTCAAGGCCTGTGCCAAAAAGCCCGGTAGCCCGGCTAATTGTGAGCAGACAGTTTGGTATTTTCACATTATGAATCTGACTCATAGCAGAGTTTAAAATGAGGTGTCCTGGATAATAAAATCTGGGGGAGAAATAGGTCGTCCTTGAAAAGGTTATTTAAGGTGTGCTTGTCATAAGAAGAACTGCTAGGCTCCCAAGGCGTAAAGCCAGCTGCTTTCCATCTTATTTAATAATCATGTTGGTCAGCCCGTCTGCTTTCTGATCGTTTTAAGAGTTTTGATGCCGAGGATGATAACGGAATCAAATGGATCCAGCTTTCAGTCCATGTTGGACAGTAAATTTAATACTTTTTCCCTCTCTCATCCTCTTCATCTGACTATCTCTTTGGCTCTTGTTGCTCTCTCTCTCTCTTTCTTTCCTTCTCTCATTCTGGTGAGATGGCATAAAACAGGAAAAGGTGAAGTAAACATCATTCCGGCTCATGTCTGTCTCACTGCAGAGAAGTAACACCGTCTCACACCATGAAAAGCGTCTGCACATGGCTTCGAATGGAGAATCGTTTCTTTAAAAATCGTGTTTCATTTCTTACAAATCTTAAATGCAAAATAAAAACAACCCTTGTTTCAGTTTATTGGACATCTGCAATATCTTCATTACAAACTCCACACACTCGTTATTTGTATTCGTTATTTGAAACATTCTTGCTCAAATTGAAATATTTAACCAAAAAGAGTGCTGGTTCTGTTTCACAGTTTTGTTTAGCATATATGAAGGTTTGGCGGAAGGAGACAGGAGAAAAAGACTCGGTATGAGACAACATATTACTGAGACAAGGTCAAGTTAATTCCCCTCCAATGAAATAGCTGAATAACTGAAAGCTGTGTCCTGTCCGCCTCCTGCAGAGAGGCTTTTGTTTCCTACATGAAAGTAATATTTTGCTGGATGTTCAGTTTATAAATAAATGATGCTGACAGGATTTGATGATGATTTTGGACTGCAAGAGAGTGAACAAAGAGTGCTCAGCAGGGTGAAATGTAGAAAAAAGGATTTAACATCTCCTTGTTCATCTACGAGACTATCAGGCGGCCTGATTCACCGAAAGTAGGTTTTAGAGCCAGAGTACCTTCCACTATTTTCACAGTAAAAAAATGCATGGCCACATTAACAGACCAGGGCACCTACCTCGATAGTAGAACCAAAGTCTAGAACCGGTTTCGAGAAGGAACTGACAGGTCAGATTTCCTTAGTTGCAAATACGTGCAATTTTATACCACATGCTTGGTTAACGTTCTCTTTCAGAAAAACGTATCCAACAATCAAGGCTTTATAAAACATCTTAAAATAACAAGTTTGCGTGTGGAGTCAAGAGGGCACAAAAACTCCAGAATGTGATTTTACCATATTTTGTAATTGAAGGTGCTGAACACCTGCTTTTAAAATCTAAGAGCTTAAATTGAAATCCAATGTTGACAGAGCCTTTTAAGCAGACTAAAACAGGCTTGAAGACACATTCACACACTCGAAAGGTTGAAACTGGCAGCAAGTTTATCATACAGGGCTGTCCCAGCAGATCTGAGGTCAGTCTGAAGTTCTATTTATAACCGTTCTACTTGTTATGCAAAGTTTTTAGTCTGCAAAAGTATCACCGAACATACTTTTCTCTCCCATGTTACTTACATCTATTAAATCGGACAAGTCGTGGATGTAATACTTGAAGATTGAAGCATTAGAGGCTTCGAGCGTCAGCAGGTATTCGTTCCGAGCTTTGATCGACTTCAGCTTGTTCTCAGAATACTTGGCCTGCCTCTGATGAGAGAGAGAGAAAGAGAAAAAAGAAACAAACAAAACAGACAGAATATAAGAAGACAGATCGAAATATAACAAGCAAAACTTTTTTACATTCAAGCATGCTTTGTCTCTGCACACAATGTGTTCCTTGAAGATTTCATGTGAAATGATTGAAAGCAAACGCTTGTAAAATTAAACCACTGGGATAAAAAGTGGCATGTAAATGTTAGGGAAGTACACAGGCATCAATAGCACAGCAGGGCACATCTTTGGGGTTTAAAAAGCTTACAGTATGAGTTTAGTTGATTTCCCGCGTCAGTTCCTGATTACTAACACTTGACTGACTGACCAACAGACAGTGACTCACGGCAACTTCCATATTTAAACCATCCCACAAAGCCTCATTCCAGGAAGCATCAATGGAAAACAATCCCACAGCTATTAAATCATTTCTCACGGGCTTCAACAGAAAACAGATATAGTGAGAGCAAAAAACCAGGCTGTTTCTGTGACAGTTGGTCTCAGGGATGGCTTCCACTAAACAACACGACTGATGCATTCTAACACGCAGGTCTAGATCAAACTTACTTCAGAGTAAATCAAGACAACAACTTTATCACAACAACTTTATCACAATTTCCCTAAAGATCATAATGAAAATATACTTCACAGTTTACGATTTTTTTTCGATTATGGCTACTGACAATTTGTGAGCCAAACATTTCTTTCTTAACCTTAATATACCAGTTAATGAGATTAAAAGATCTCACGAGTAGTAAATCTTCAGTTATCTGAACCTCAGAGGCGCTCAGACCTCTCTTGACTCAACTGCTATAAACCATTAAAGACTTTAAATATCCTAAATTTCCTGTTTACCTTCTCTTTCATCTTCTCGATCTTCTTCACGGAGCTCCTCCTCTGGTGTTTGTCCTCCATGCGGATGTAAAAGACGGGGTCCGCCCGTCCAATCTGCTTCTCCTCCTGCTTCTCTGCTTCTTTCAGCTTGCTTTCAGCACTGATGCTCTCCGTGTGATACATGTGGTAGGTTTTCATCACCTGCAGGACCCAGAGGTCAGAGGTCAGAGGTCAAAAGTTCGACAAAGGTCAGCAGCTGCCTGCCTGGGCCACATCTATTTATTTCAACTACTTAACCAAAAATCAATTGAGAGAAATGGCTTCTTCTATTCCTGTTTTGAGTTGAAGTGCAAAGAATCAAATGAATGTTGAAACTCTTTTAGCCAGAACTATCAACTAGAGAGAAACTGTTTGAAATGCTTTTTTCTTTTTGAAATATCAGCTTCTTAATGGTCCATGATGGAAGACATATTTTACTCTTACTCTAGTCCTAATAACATTGGCAAGAACTTTGTGTTTGATGGCCGCTGGAATTTGCGGTCATCTAAAAATCGACTGGATTCTGAAGCCTTATATTGTTTCTTTAGTCCACATCATTCTTAAAAATGTGTGCCTTTTCTGATGAAATGCATAACATATTTGAAAATTCCTGTGTGTGGCATAATGATAAAATGATAAAAATGATGATAAAACCCGCTTCAGACCGCCTGAGTCATTGTTTTGGTTAGGTGGCTATTAGTCATATACAGATTGATTTTATAACAAACATTAGGATATGACTCAATGGGTATGAGCCTGTATTCACAACCTCATTATGTTCAACTCCTCATGTAGATTGAGTACTTAATGGACACTAAATGCTCTGACACGCTGTAGTTGATTTTAAGTGGAAGAAGATGAATTAACTTATTGTGCAGTGAATATTCGAACAATACCAATTCGTAAAGTATAATTATGTTGGCATTATATAATATACAATATATACACATGAGCACATGATGATAGGGCTACACTCCAAAAAAATAATTTCTTAGTATTTTCTGTTTTCCAGGAAAAATATCTACAAATTCTAAAATCAAGACACAATTTCTTCTGAAGCAAAATGAAGATACGAAGTCTTTATTTAAAATAAAATAAGCAAACATATCAAATGGTGTAATAAAGATGTGTTTCTTTTTGGCAGTGGAAAACAAGACAAAAATACTAAGCAAGTTATAATTATTTTTCAGGATACTTAATAACATTTAATAAAATATGAATAGTGCAGTCAGGTAGCAAGGAATGAAACCCAACACAACAAAAATAAGTTTCTTTGTTTAGTATTTTTGTCTTCGCAAGAGGCGTATAGAGCATAAGACACAAAATACATTAAAATCATTGCCTGTCAAATACATCTTAGTATTTTTGTCTTGTTTTCCATTTCTAATACCTAAAAAACCTTACATTAAAATGCATTTACTTGAGAAGCAAAATGCCCTAAGATAACTGATATACTGAAAGAAAATAAAAAAATGTGTGCAAAAATATCTGTCAATAGGGGACCAAAAAAAAAGCTTTACAAGATATTTATTCTAAGCATAAACCAATGTTTTATTTATTATATTGCCTAGAAGACAGGTCATTTTGTAGGTAATTTTTCTTCTGAAGAAAATACATCTACCTGTAAGAATGTTTTGATATTGATACTGAAAAAACATTTTTTTTGCAGGCAATGATTTTACTATTTTTTGTGTAAGCCTCTGTGAAACAGGACAGCGAGACTTTCCTCATCATCTTGAAATTCCATCTACCTTCTACTCATCCAAATGACCAAATTGATACCAAGGAGCCATTCACAATAAGAGATGAACATTGGGTCAGTCCAGGGCAGCAGCAGTCACTCAGAATTATAATTCCTGGTACAGTAAAGCCACAAAAGAGAACCTTACCAAACTAAATATTGTTCATAAATATCTACAGTGTAAGCAGCACAGTGCTCTGTTGTCCAGGCCTTTATAATTATACACGTGGCCAGGATAGCACAGAAAACCATGGGCCCGGCTCTCTGTTTACTGGTCTGGAACTCTGTTTACATTTCTGCTCGTTTTAGAAAGACCCATTTTAAAATCGCACCAGACCTGTTATTTCACCGGCTGTGGTCGCGTGGAGGGATTCTGATGCAATGGACACGGAGCAGTGTTTTCCCTCAGGTTTTAAAATCAGATCAAAATTGAAAATCTATTTCTACACTGATCAAAATAAACTGTAGTGTGTAACTTTCTAACAAGAACAAACATTGCGCAAATAAAAATGTGTCAAAACTCCGTATGATTTACAAAACAGTGTCTGGGGCAGAGGTTCCTCTATCGATTTTCGGGATGAAAAGTGCCTGAAAATACTGAATATATCACTGTTCACCCAAAAATATTTTCAGTCATTTATTCAACCTCATGTCATTCCAAAACTATATGATTTTTGTCTTCTTCAGGACACAAAAGAAGCTATTTGGATAAAAGTTGATAACCAAACAAAACCGGACCCCCTGACTTCCGTTGCACAGGCACAAAGCCTCCAAAACATTTCTCCAAATCTTCTCATATACAGGTTTTGAAACACAAGCGGGAAAATAAAAAAATAAAATAATAATTCTGGATGATCTATATGTTTTTAGCTTGTCCTTACTAAGTGCAACATGTCAGGTAAAAAAATATAGATATTCAGGTGAAAAACACGAAAAAGAGTGTTCAACAAATCCGAAGGACAAGGCGGGTGTTTTTATACGTGCGAATACATTAGCATCTTATTAGGACCCCTGGGGATACATTCATCTTCAGAGCTATTGCATTGGACCTGACAGCAACAATTAAAGTGCGGGAATGAACTATTGATTACCAGTTTGAACAACGTAATCCAACAAGGTCCGAGACGTAGAATTTGCGTAAAGTGTATTCTGTTCCACAGGTCTTTACCATGGTATACAGTGGACTCCTGGATGTTGAGGTCACCAAGAAACCCTGATATTTCTCTGTTCTGAAGAGCTCACAAGACAGCTACTGTCACAGTTCATGGTTCAACTTAGTCCACTGATGTCAACGAGATGCGTGTTATCATTACTGTACTTACCGTGTAGAGCTCGTTGAGAACTTTCATCAGATCCTCCTGCAGCTGAAAGGTGATATCTTTACTCTGAAGAGAGATACAAGCAGTCAGTAATCAGGTCACATTATCAAAAAGTGTAATATTTTTATTTTAAAATATATATTTGATCATTTTTAGCTTTTGGAAATATTTGTCCAAAAGCTAAAAATTATAAAATATATATTTTAAAATAAAAACATTACTTTTATTACTGGACATGTTTTGTTAAACTCAACTAATTCAGCTCAGCTGCATGTGGAATGCAAGACTAACATGTCAAAAGTGGTCATGTTCAAAAAGGTCAAAAGTCAAACTAATCCTAACACAACAAGCACCTTCAAACACACGTTGTGACAGCACTTTAACACACTCAAGAGTAAACAGCTGTGTGTGCGCATGTGTGCACTCCCGGAGGATTTCAAAGGCATAAGTAAACGCTAAACACTAAGCTCACCGCCAGTGACTCATCCCACAGTACAGGCAGTGCCCGGACATCCAGACCCAAACAGATATGAGAGCATCATGCCTCTTTTATGCTTTTAATCACGCTTCCTCCCATACTAACAGCAGCCAAAGCTTCTACTAAATAGATGTATGTATATGCAAAAATGAGAGTCACATGGTAGGATCAAATCGTATAGATGCAGACATGGGTGATTTTTTTGTATGACAGGCTTGTGCATGCCGAGGGAAAAGTAGAACTTCATGTGCAAGCTTATTTCCTAACTCCATAAATAGCCAAACCAAGTAATATTAAATAATATTATCACATTAAAATTAATCTAGCTATAAAAGATGGAAAACCTTCACCGGCATGAACATGAAAGGGTTGACAGGACCATGTTCTGTAACAAGAACATGTCTAAAACAGTAAGGTGTCAATGGTTGTGCACTTTATAACAGAAGGCAGCATTATCAATGCCATAAAAAAGTACAAAGTACAAACTGTGGGGTGGGTATATTAAGCTTTTGTTAGCATTTCCAATGTATACTTTATACTCTCTATCTTTGTGAATTTCTATGACTTTATAGTTGATCAATGGATTAAATGAATTTTCAATTTCTATCACCTTAAATTGTTACAGAGGAAAAAGGGGCTACAAATGTTTGGTCACAGGGATGCCATTGAAGGACCATTTTTTAGGATCCCCAAATAACAATTCACTCCAAAATTAATATAAGAACCATTTTGTTCTGTCTTAGACATTCATCTCAATGTCAAATGATGAAATAAATAATGAAAACAAATATAAATAATAAAAAAACAAATGCACAACCTAGAATGCATTGAATGATTCATAAGTACTGCATAGTAATATATATATATATATATATATATAGTTATTATGGATTAAATCAAAACAAACTAACAGCATTTTGATTGATATTAATTTATAAAAAATGATTTTTGGAAATTAATTATTCATACACATTTATATATGTATATGTATTTTTGATTCATCAAAATCAAAAAACAAAAACTACTACGAGTTACTTTTTGCTAGGGAAGTATGAGTTTTGGCGCAGTGGTAACTTATGGGGAAGCAAGTTTGAGCACAGCCCGTGTGAAGAATTTTTTTGAGATGGGGTAGAGAGCGTCTCAGTGTGGCAGCTGAGCCTTGAAGGCTTGAGTTGACAGCAGGGGATGTGATCTGCAGTGTGGGGGACTCATTATTGAAATCATGTAGTGATCAAAGCAAGCAGGGTGCAATGTTGACAGGAACGACTCGGAGTAGTTTTAGCGCCTTGCGTGCATGACCACAATGCACCCTGAATCTAATTTTAAGACGCATTTCCTTTTCTTTCATTAATTAAAAGGTGATCTTGTCTTACTGGTCTTGTAGTAGTGTTTAAACTACATGAGGAGAAAGACCAGTGCTTTATTTAGGCAATACAAAAAAGACTATTCACCCAGCATGAATAAGGGTCACCTTGTTATACCACAAGCCACATGAACTTATTTGAGTACCTACAGTGACTTTATATGGATGAAAAAGTTGTGTACATCCACTCGCCTGGAAACTGACGGCTTTTTTTCAGGTTTCCCTCAACACAAGCTCATCTCATGACTCATGATTTGCCTGGTAAGTAACATAAGGTATTCATCCGGATAAAAACAGCTGTGAGGAGCACCTGTTTTTTGTAATTATAGACGTTTCTTACTGTAATGGGCACTATGTGTTAGCATGCAACAACGTCAGGAGAATACAACAATACGACTAAGATGAAACCACTTCTGTCTCTGGTTTTATAAATAGAATTCTGATCTTGTCTAGCAGAATGCTGGTGCATTATACAGCTTAAACTGCCCAAGAACAGTACTTCCAACAAACAATGTTACATAAAACGTAAAAAAAAAAGAGAAAACAATAACAACAAACTGCTACAGTAACGTTAAATAAAAATGTACTTCCTTTACTCACAGAACTTACAAAATCAAATCAGTGTTAGCTAGCTATTTCTGATCAATATGCATCAGATGGTTAGCAAACAAATTGTGGGCGGTCCCCGGGTGTGTTATCTGAGGTCAGATCTGCCGGTCAAGCCCTTTGAGTAACCCATGTTTGAGACAAAAACTTTTACCTCCTGCATTCCAGCCTAGTAATTTGCTACTGTGGTCGACTCACATGACTCGCATGCAAGGCAGCACGTAATCTATTTGGGAGTCTCCCCCTTCTGTGGCCTGTGCTGTAGGGTCCGCCACGTAGTTCTGGTCACGGGACCACGGACATCAAACGAGAGGCAGAAGGCCACGATTAGAGCTTAGCTTTAGGAACTATAGAGTACGGAACCACAGCACAGAAGCAAATGTCCTATGGCCGGACCCACATCATAAATCTGAAGAGCAAATGTACCAAACAACCTCACAGCACGCAAAAATAATGATGCCTTTAACTGCAAGAAGGTATGTTTTAAAAGAGGAGAGCATTGTCTTGATATCTCTTGGAATGTGTTTACCTCTTATGCTTCCTGCTTTCCAAGGAGGAAGTGTATGAATAAATAATTAAGTTCCACATGGATGTTTAAAAAAACATAAAAGAAGAATTGCTAAAAAATAAAATGCTAGGAAAAAACTAGATATGAGCTACAAGGAAATATGTTTGGCCAGTATGTAACCAAATAGAAACGTACTTATAATGAAATTGTACTTATACATTGTCAAAATAAAACTGAGAAATTGTAAAGTACAAATATTTCTGACCTTTTTCAGAAGGCGTGTAGAGTCTTCACTGATCTGCATGAAGCGCATGATGACGTTGTTGAGATAAATGTCACTCAACGTGGCATGATCTTTGCTCTCCCTTCGAACCTGGTTCAACAACAGGTACCAGCAGTTCACCGGCGACAAGAGATTCTGGTCTTTCCTGCATAAATGAGAGAGAGAGAGAGAGAGAGAGAGAGAGACTGATCAAAATAATGAACGGCTTCTCTCTGCGAGCTGTCAGGACCATCTGTGCGCATTAACTCACAACCTGGATGAGAACACAGACAGATCCATTTTTCTGACTGGCCTCCACCGTCAGGATGCTGTGAGATCTAGAAGCATTAACATCCCTTACATAACTTCTTCAGGGAATATGTGAGCTATATGCATCCATATGTTTATGTATCCTAATATAACAACCAATCACGAAAGTATAAGAGAACGGAACAATGGTATTTATTAGGGAGATGATAGAGTTTTGGTAAGCAAGAAAAATATAAGGAAGTATTTTCAGCCCCGTTTCCCTTGTTAGTTTTGCATGTCAACGCTGCAGGTGAAGGTCTGCGGCCTCCCAACATGTTTATGACGCAAACCATTATGATATAAACATCCAGGTACATAAAAACTGCATCCGCTCCAGATGAGCTTAAATATTTACGTTAAGAGAGTATTTTATTAAAACAGGAAATAAGTTTTGACATTTGCGTTCATGTACATTGACAGACCAATAAATTGCAATATACGCTGATATTTAGAAGTATATCTGCCAATTTATTTCTACAAATGGACGATATTTTCCATGTTTGGCCGACGTACCGCATATTAGTATTTTATTTATAAAAATGCCAGTAAGATGCAAAGCAGGCATTTGGATGTTAATATAAAATGACCACAGTTATATGGGTCATGTAAAGTGGATGAGATACAAAAATGATATACTATCTATAAATGATATGTTTAAATTGCTATACTTTAATTCTATTTATAAGCCATGTTTAGCTGCCCACAATGAATATGATGTCATGTGTGGACCTCTTCATGTCTTCAAGTATGTTACTAACTAGGCATGATACACAACAATTATGCATTTAGTTTCACCAATTTTTTGTACGTCTCATTTAATCGCTTTGATTATATCGGCCTAGTATCGGCTCTTTCTTAATATCGGAATCGGCCATAAAAAAAAAAAAAATATCGGTCGACCACTAATTCATGCATCTAGTTTTAATGTGTGATGTGGCAACCGAACCTATGACCTTGCTGTCAGCACCATGCTTTACCCATTCTGCAAAAGAAAACAAGACAACAAGCGCCTGAATAACTGACATGTTTAAAGAGTCAGGGTTGAAAGATCAAGTCCTCTGTGCCAGACTGGATCAAATGGATAATCTAATTGAGCTAAAAGCCCAGAGATGCATGTTCGCAATATGAACGCTCAGCTCGCAGGAGGGGGATTCAGATTGCAGGGAGAATTATGGGAGCCGGTGCATTTTCTGTCAGTCTGTAATTACTGTAAAACCCTTTCATGAGACTGCCTCGGCCTCTTGAGATTGCACTCTGTTCTTTCTGCATGTGTGCAGTATGTCGAGAAAGTGACGGAGTCAAGCTGGGAGTCGGGAAGCTGAAGTGTACATGTCATTTCGATTCATGAGGCAGCAAAATATAGCGATGCTAAAACGCATGAATAAACCATGAGTGTAACAAAACCTGGATTTTTATGGGGGCAAAATGCATGTAAGGCCTGTAAATGTGCATTTCAATGTGAACCTGCTTTTAAATAACAGTGACAAATATAGAAAAATATGCTGATATGACATCGGTCTTACTGGACCAAACCTTGACCATTGCATGGCATGAAATGATATTAAAGAGCTAGTTAAACCAAAATAGTACAGGTTTGGACTTGATGGTGAGTAAAAGAGATTTATTTATTTTTGGGGTCAAATATCCCTGTAATGTGAATAGTGCACCACAAACGCACACAAAGGAAATAACTCCACAGTAACATTTCTAAAATGCACATGACTTGAAAAAGTATTTGAGATTTACTGAAATAGTAAAGTACTTCAGGGACTTCCTGACAAGACTGAAGGTGACAGGAAACAGAAAGAGGGCAGAGGTAATAGACCAGGAAGTGGAAATGGAAACGGGACATGGTGTCCTAGGGTGGATCAATGCAGGAAGTTCATGTGTGGCCCAAGAACTGCCTTACAAAATGTATCATGTAAAACAGGCACCAACTCCACTGTAGTTGATGTCACCCTGTGTAATCGAAAGCCAAGATGAGATCATTACAGAATCATGTGACTGTTACAAAAGCAGCCGGTAACACAACAGAAATGTGGTCGTACCATTCAAGGACTTAATACACCCGCGGTAGTGATTAGACAGGATTATATAACCAATGGCTTCCAGCACGCCTGTCCCTCCGAAGGGCAACAGCAGTCTTGTCATCACCATGCTCAGATGCATAACTTACATTTTGGGGTACTCTCGAATCCTTGCACAGAGCTCGATTACAAATCTGCAACGATTGGTGAAGTCAGAAAGGACTGCACATTTAAACGTATACAAGCAAACCAGAATCGACAAACCTTAAATGTAGGATTTAAAAAAAGTCTAATTATTTAAAGGTATAGTTCACCCCAAAATGAAAATTCTGTCATCAATTACTCAACCAAATGTAATATCAAAGCTGTATGAATTTCTTTTCTCTGGTAAACACAAGTTATATTGTAGAATGTTGGTAGCAGAAAACCGTCGGCCCCCATTGACTTGCATTGGTTGAGTGTTCATACAATTGAAGTGTCTAGGGACCAAAGGTTTTTGTTTACCTACATTTTACTAAATATCTTCTTTTGTGTTTTGCACAGGAAAGTCATACAGGTTTAAATGCCAGTGTTGACTACACAGGAGAGTTTGAAAACCTCAAATAAATGTGCAAGAAAGCACAATCATGCAGCTGAACAGACATAATGTATTACAAACCTTTACTTTAAGGGCAGAACACTCAAAACTTCTTCAATGCCTTTTATGCATGTTTCACAGAGAAGTACAAAAGTTGAAGATCTAAGCTGGAAACCCCAGATTCAAAGGTCAAACTTTGAAATGTGGAACGTGTGTGTGACCTATATTAGGGCGCTATTACACCGTAACTCACTACCGCTTGTGTGATCTTGCTGTAATAATTTCCATCCCAAGCCTGACCCGAGCATCCCTCCCTGGGCAAATAGCATACAATGCTTGTTTAGCTCAATAAACACATGCAATATACTAGGCACCAGCCACCGTGTCGCCACGACGACAGTGTCCTCTGGGGGAAAAGCTAACCACACACTGACAAAAATACTGCTGGTTTAGTTGGCTTTTAAGGGTGTGTGTATGCATGTGGACAGAACATACATTGGAGAAATGTTTTTTAGATGGTATTGGGTTCATGATTGAAAACTGGTTAACCACTGCTCTTAATAGTTACATAAGACACAAACATAACTACAAACTGTATATCGATCTATTTTTATATGTAATAAAAACAATATATTTGCGATATAAATTATTTTAAAGTAACCTATTCCTATACTCAACTGAACCACACATTTTGATGCACAAATCAATGATTCTATATTTGTGAGATCCATTGGACATTTGTGTGCATTTACTAATGGTTGACATTTGCATTCGTCAGATGCTTTTATCCGAAGTGACTTGCAAATAATTGAGCATTTAACATTTTGCCTTGAGTGCCAAATGACCGATATAAATGGTCAGTATTAATCCTAGCCAAACTCTTGAATACAGTAGCTCAAGCAACAGAGTTTCACATAAAAATAAAAACAGAGTATTCAATCCATCACACTTTACTCTGTGAGTCACCAGAGAGGCTTCTAGTGCCGTTGAGAAGATTGATTCGGTTTTCTGCCATGAACTGTGGCTATAATCCCACAGGTAGGGGAAACACTGCTTTTCAAACAATCGCTTAATCTTCCCTTTCGCTATGGATTTCTGCTGAGCCTGTACACCAGCCAACTTCAACATTGGGGGAAAGCGCACGCTCGGCTGGCCTCGTCCTGACGCCATCGGTGAGAAACCAGGCCATACATTTGGACTATGGAGAAAACTGGAATACAACGCAAAAAACACAGTCTGGGCCTCTCTACCGAAGCTCAGTGGTCACAAAAGATGCTTACAAGTTTGGCAGAAAAAAACTCAAATGTCTCAATAATTTAAACTCTATTCAAGCCACTTTGCTGAACAGCTCCGGATATCCCAACTAAATACATCACATAATTTATTCAACAAACAGCTGAGCCAAGCTGGATTTAGAAATGGCCAGCCAACCTTACAGCACAACAGGTTTTTCCAAATCTCTCAAAAAACATAGAAACTCGTTTCCCTTCTGTATTTGTGCGTCACGCTCAAGGATTATGAATTGCCAAGTTTGGCATCTTGACTTTCAAAACTGTGTTTTTGTAGATCAACTAGCAGGGTATTGTGTTAGCAGTGCAAAGGTCATGGAAAAAAAGCACACTTTTTTGATGCGACGTATATTGCTTTGCATAAAACAATCTGCCAAATGCATAAATATCGCATTGAAGGAGGCAGACTACATCAACCACAAGCGCTGTAAAGATTATCCACTGTCATCAGTTGTACTCAGCTGCTGGACTCATTTGGGGCTCTTAAACTGCATTTGGTCTATTTACAGAAGTCAAAGTCAAACACACTTCATTTCATATTGCACCAGCAGTTTCTGTACCAAAGTTATGTAAATGTAGAGCTACATTTTCCAGAAAGCAACTCGACTGGAATAATGAGACCACATTTACATTTAATCATGTCAACACTGTCTGGAACACACTGAAAATAAATCAGTAAAAATAACAACAGACGAATTATCCAAATTTAGCTGGAAATAAAGGTTGTGCATTACAGCATTACAAAACTGACAATAAAGAAAGAATATAGTTAGGCACGACAAACAACATACTTCATATAAATATACAATATACCTAAGGAGCATTTAATGACTTCAATTTATGTCATCTTTATGCGGGACCATAATACTAACAAAAGCGCAACAATTTCAAGGGCACTTTCCTCAACCGACTGCAATAAATACAAAGCAAAGTACAATAAATACAAGCAAGCACACAAACAATCATACACACTCACTTATATTGCTGGTGGTCTTTGGTGCTCCTGGTCTTGGCCATGAAGCGCTCGGCCAGCTTTTCCAGGTTGCGCGAGTACTCCATTTCGATCTCGGACTTCTTGCGGAAGAAGTCCTGGAGGTCCTGAAGAAGCTGCACCCTCATGTCCGTCTGCTGCTCCAGACATTTCTGCTGCTCCACCAGCTGCGCTCGGATCTCTGAACAAACACATTCAGACACAGTCTGTCAGAACGCACGTTTGTCGCAACATAAAGAATCAAAAACACAAATCAGAAAACACGACAGTAGACAAATCATTTAAGTGTCATTGTTTTGCCTAAAAAATGCTTTACTGCCAGCATTGGTTCCATTTTGCATTATCAGCAATGTGACGGTAATCTAAAATCATCAGATGGAGCATGTTCTGGTCGTTCCCTGCATTTCATTACAGTCTGAATGAGAATGGTCCCAGAACAAACCTATTGATTCTCTAAATCTACTCTGTGTACAGCTCGAACAGCCAAGGAGGCACTCCACTTCATTTAACAAGCATTTTTGGGCCAAATTACCTCCGGTTTCCTCGTGCGATTGCCCCCTTGTCATAGGGAATGGAGCCCATTAAATTTGCAACACACTGTGGAAGCTCTCCAGCTCCATACCATAATATACGTTAGACTTCCTATCATGGCCCAGAGGGACCCAACTTGTTTAATGTATTTCTCATATGTGGGTTTTCTGAACCGCAAGTCCACCTTGACAGGCTGAAACACAATGCCAGGGTGCTTTAAAACAACTATTTCAACAGAATGGAAGGTGGAAATTAATCATATGGAGAGAAGTGTGATAAGCTATTACAGCTGTGCAAGCTTATTAAAGAAAAAGAAAAGCGAGAGTAAGCAAGAGAACATAAATAACAAGCATAAATAACAAGCAAAAATGTATCAATGGAACGACAACGGTGCAAGGAAGCTAACAACAAACAAAAAAGAAGAAATCTGGATTCGCTAAAAGTCAATGAAACTCACTGAACTCAAAGTATCTGATAGTACAATTAGATTTGATCGAATTTTCTCACGCTGCTTACATTTTAGGGACGTGCAAAACTTCATATTAAATATTTTTATTAAAATGCCACTTTAGGTTCAGCCCTTGGAAAAACTAAACATGGTTTTATTATATTAAAAGTGTGTTAATTTGAGAACTAAAAATATCACTGTTAAACTATAAATACTTTAGTGAGACCATGGTAAATTTGTGGGTACTTTGGTTTTACCACAGATAAAGCAAAAAATGTGGGTTACTGGAGAGAAAACCATGGTTAATTTTAGTGAGGGGACAACAACGTTGAAAAACGTTGCATGACTAAAGAGAATTAAGAATTAACTAGAAATTCTGATTGGTCAATCACTGCATTGTAAGGTCACCTGTTTTTCTTCGACTACCTCAGTATCACTAGTTTTGTATCAAGATGCCTGAGCCCCCGACCTGTTTAATTTTGCACTATTGACCGTCTGATTGTACATTATTGTTTACATACATCTACACCATTACCTTAATGCATTCAAAGAGATTCCAGGAGTAACTCTAAACGCTATGAGCTCAGCATCCCTCATCGGCGGTTTCAAGTGACCCTCCATGATTACAAAGAACATTCCTTATCCCGTGAGGTCATATGTATGGTAAACATCTGCATGGAGCCGGAGTGCTCAAGCATGTGTGGGACCGCGTGTCTGATCAAAGCCCCTGTGATCCACTTCAAACGGAGAGATGGATGCGAGCACCTGTGTGCCGTTTGATACTACACAAACAAGAATCTAATCGGCTCTCCGCTGTCTGTCTTTACAGTTAGCTTCAATATTTCCTTGCCCGCAGATGGGTTCCCAAGATAGCTAATGGATGGGATGAGTATTTATCTGAGCTATTCTTTAAAGAGCTGGAAACCATGCGAGCAAACATCAGACCCGAGCTCCATTTAGAGACAAATGGGAACGGTTTATGTACTCCATTAGACGTTCGGGAAAAGATAAATTACTTCTGTGTCAGACCAGGAAGAACAGATTTCAGTCAGACGTCAGAAACAACACTATGAAAGACTAAGAAAGTTATTCAGGTAAGCAAATGAGCACTAAATTAATATATTAAATCAATAACATTGTGTAACTGAAGCCATTAAACTGATTCAATATTTCGGGGAACTCGTCTTCAATTCTGCTTCAAACCACCTGTTCCAAAAACCATGTGGGACATAATGTACCAGAATTGTGTATGCAGAGCAACTCGTCGCCTGTTCCTGAAATAGCAGCATTTGTCAGGAGACCTGTGTTTGGGTACAGCATTATTCAGCCATTCGCTTAACTCTTCACAGGTAAAACTGTACATTTCCGTCTTCGACATATAATTAAACTATTATCTAATAAAACTATAAATGCAGACACTGCATGGCAACATAAGCTCATTAAAATGGCAATTTTGGAACACGTAGACAGGTGGACAGTGGGCGGGGCATATCCACAGGTCGCAGACATCCGCCAGTCAGCTTTGCTGCAGGGCTCGAATGCAAGGATACGTGATCGCCCCTGGCTAGATAGATTTTTACCAACTGCAGTCCATCAGGGAGAGTCTACTCACTTCTGACAGTTCAAAGAGCAGTTTAGGACACATTTTAGCTCTAATAAGCCGTCTTGTTTGAGAAACTACTGCGAGTCGACACGGGACCTAAACCACAGCCCAAATTTAGTTCCATCTTTGCAGGGACGTGAAAAATAAATAGAAAGCGAGCTAAACTTAATCCAAACCTCCTTTTTAGGCCACTCTGAGGTTCCAGATGTCTTCCTACGGAAATCATGTTACCGCAAAACTAAAACTCATTGACATGTCCGAGCTTTGAGTTAGCTAGGCTATATCCCAAGCAAATACAATTATGATTATTATGCATGAGTAGCATGACTGAAAAACCAATCGAGCGTCACAAAGAAAATTCCAAAAGTCAACTTCACATAGGACTATCGTTTTTAAATAAGGAAGGGTCAATTTCAGCTTAAATTCAAGTGTTTCGGTGATGTCCTGCATAACACAAATCGAATCTAACAAGACAGCCGGAATGATTTCTGTGTTTGCAGTGCGATACCAGCGTTTATCATCCGTTTGAAATTATAGATTCGGGCATAATGTCATAGCACAATGTTATGGCAAGACAACTTTATTGATCCTCAAGGGGAAAATCAGATATCCCGTATCTAGTGTAATTTAGCCCGGTAGCAGAAAACACGCTTGACATAATACACCAACCATCTATGATGTAACAGGGAGCCGAGAGCAATTTAGACATCATCATTACCAATGTAACCAAAACGGTATCCTGCATCTCTGTTTAAAACAGCATTTTGTATGAAACACACTTGTTCTGTAATGTTTTCAATTTAAAGGGAAATTTCACCTAAAAATTTAAATCACATATTCACCGTAATTCATACTTGTATGATTTTCTTTATTCTGTGAAACCCATTAGATATTTCGAGAAATGTCTCCTAGGTATTGTGCATATATAATGGGAGTCAATGGGGTCCCAAGTTGTTTGATTACCACCAGTGTTTTCCAAAATATATTTGTGTGTGTTCTGCATAAGAAACAAAGTCATACGTGTCTGGAATGACAGAAGCGTCATTTAATGAAAAAAAGAATGAATCAAAGAAAATGATGAAATGTTTGATTTTAACGCCAGCCATTCCAGCAATAAAAAATTTGTGAAAATGTGAAACGTATGCACAAGAGTCACAACACAGACTCTATAAAGCCATTTCATGTGGTGACAACTTGAACATGGGGCACATGTGTTGTTTTATCTAAGTGCAGGTCTTTTTCAGCTCCAGCAGGAAGTCTTAACTTCAGAGGTCTGTGTCCAGCTATTATCTCATTACAATTTCCCAAGACGTCTGTAGGCCTACACACACACGCACACACATAAACAGGAAAGTCTGGCCCTATGGCTATCTATGTCTATATGCATCAGTCCTCGGAGTCTGGTCTGACTGCGGTCTGCTGACCTACAGAGAAGCGGTTCCTTCCTGTTCATGGCTTCAATAAGACCAAATTACACCTTTACTGCCTGAACTCCTGTGAACTTCAACAAACTCCTCCGCTTACAGCTGCCCTGCTCAAATTTTACACATGTATCAATAGCAGACACATGGAAACCAATCCAACGTTTGGAGACTTGTGTTTTTTTTAGACCGACGCCAAGTGCAGATGCTAGTTATACGGCTTAAAAAGTGTCATAAATCTTTTAGACTTTTATATAATAAAATAAATTAAATATGGGTAAATGTAATTTTGTATACAAGTAAAGCTGATTTGAATTATTTAACAACATAGATATTTTTTGTAGAAACTGTGGACAAAAAAAGGAAAATAATTGAGATCCAATGAGATTGAGGGCAAAAGCAGAATATAAATGACAAATTATCTATTATAAACCATTTGGATGCCTATAAAGCTTTACCTCAAGCTGCTGCATGTATTTTTACACCACAACAATGTTTCCAAAAGGGCTTCCCATCGACTAAAATAAACTGAGCTATCACTCATGTCTATTCTGAAAACTTGCAAAACTTCCCTGTTGAAAAAACAGCATATGCTTGGTTAGGTACGTTTTGATGCTGGTGTGTGCTGGTCATGTGCTGGTTTAAACTGGTCATGTGCTGGTTTAAGCTGTCCATATCCTGGTTTAAGCTGCTCATGTTCTGGTCCTTAGCTGTTCATGTGCTGGTTCTTAGCTGGTTTAAGCTTGTCCTGAGCTGTTTTAAGCTGGTGAGGAACCAACACATCACCAGTTTAAACCAACACAAGACCAGTGCAAACAAACCAGCATAAAAACATACCTAACCATATGCAACTTGTTGTTGAGTTGTGTGTACGCAATAGCAACAGAGAAACACTTATAACATGTACACTAAACAGAAGTAAAAAATAAGATCCATACCAAATATAGTGAAAATGAAGGACCCATTCCAGATTCCATATATTCATAAAAGTTGATTTATGACCTGACTTGCCATCCCATCAAAACCTTTCAGGTGGTCATGCGTCGGTTACCGGTTTCAAGGTATACAGAGGTTTTAAAGAGTCAATAAGTTGTGTTTACACAAAATTAAATAAATCATTTAGTTGTGTTATTGATTTGATGTTTACGTTTTATATTGATTTTCTTGAAGGAATATTATAATTTAAAGGCTTCATTTTTACGAGCCAAACATGTTACATATTATATATTGCTTAAAAACAATATGTATTGTGACCAGTTGAACAGTTGTTGTTTGTATCAGCAGACGTTTTAAGACACATTTTAGTGTTGTAACGGTAATACCGGTTTATTGTGTAACCAGGGTAATTTTGCTTGAGGTTATCATACCGGCAAAATCTCAATCCGGCCCATGCCTCCTTTAAGGGAAATGTGTGTGTGTAGGGGGGTATGAACAGTAACTAAATCTAAGCCCTCAGACTTCAGTTTCATACTGCAAAAGGAGTCACATTTTTCAGAATAAAGTACAATATAGCAAGGTGACACTGTAAGCTCCTTGGACTTGCTTTGTTCCTTTGTTTGGAAAATGCCAGCGTGAAGAGGCTGGTAAAGAGGCCCGGGATAACGTTTCACCTCGTAAACTACGTTTAGCAGCCAAACAGTTTGAGGGAGCTGCCAGGACTTGCCTTCTGTAGGGCCACATTTGGGTAAAATACTTGGAAACGCTGACAGATATTCTCCTGTAATTAGGTGGGGGGTTTTCCAGAGAGTTCAATAAGCATCACAAACACAACCTAATGTTTAACTCACAGAGGCTTTTGCCTTATCGCACCCAGAGATCAAATGAACTGCTCGCTTAAAGAATGAAAAATGAATCTGAAAACACCACTTCAGTGAGCTCTGCAAAAATGCACCGGTGGCTCCAAATGCCCTGCAGTGCGGTGTGTGAAGTGAAAACTCAATTCAAGAAACTGTCCAGAAGGGCCCGATAGGGCCCCGCGGACCACACGTGTGGTGACTCAACAGCACACAAGAACACCTGCACTAGTTGAATCCATACACACATCCAAACAGTCTAATATTCAACATTCAACTGTAAGGGTCTATTCAGAAACACCTGCTGAACGCAATCCCTCAACAGCTAAAATATGCCATCCCATTAACAGGACGACTCTACAATAAAGCATGCAGTCCCTTACAGCTCGTCTTTCACCAGTGTATACTTTTAAGGGGGAGCTAAGCCCATGTTCTGCCAATAAAGCAAGCCGGCATCTCCAAACGGCTGGTGTGATCTTTAATCTAGACAGGAAGACATTGCTAAGAGTGACGTGCGGTCAAGTCAGTGATGGTTTAGAGACTACCACACCGTACACTGGACATGAGGCTTTCCGTCGGAACGCATTACCATTACCCTGTGGGAGCTCAGTCTCATGTCTGACTGCTCACTATGAGGGGTCCAGAAAGCACTCAGGCCACACTGGCTAGTCTCGACCCGACAGCCCTGACACTGACACCAGAGGACAGAAAAGAAGATGGTGGGCAGAAATATGACTGCCTGTTATTCTTAGAGTTGCCTTGCCGTACAATGCAAATATAATGGTATATATGAATACGATTATTGTTTGGCATGTTGGCGCGTCCAAGTACAACATTTGGCATAGCAAGAGAACTTCCTCATGCTACTTTTAGTTGAAGTCATTTAACTGCTTGGCAAAGGCACAGATTGTGCAAAAGTAATTCTGTATGGGAGTATATTGGGATTTTTTTGAGAAATAAATTTACCTCAATTTCTGTGCTCGGGAACTATAAACCTTTGTCTTTTAAATAAAAAAATGTGGTCACTGTGGACTGAACTCTTGAGTTCATGCTCCCCTCACTGACTCCTTTAGGGTGATTTATTGTGTCCGACCATTTTATTTATAATTGTGCGTCGTTGTCCGCGCCAACGTGCAATTACACGTGCTGACCACTAGTAGGTAGTGTCCACGGGCATGTTGCTGGTAGCATCAAGACAAACGCCAAATGAGACACAGCTTGTTGCGTTCCATTGACATATTATTACCTAGATTTCTCATTGTCCGCTGGATCGTACGTCAGCACCGCCGCCATATTGGTGAGGGCAAAAGCCGACTACAAAGACATACATGTGAAGGATGGAGCTGCCGTTTTGTGGATAAAAACACAACATCGTTTTCATATCTCATCTAATTTTAATACTTTTCTATTTATGTGGAGTACAGAAACGTTTTGGCTCCAGTTAAAAATGGTTATAGACTTGAAAATGTATTTTTTGTCATACGGAACGGTTAAAACTCAAGCGTGTCAAGCAATCACGTATGCTAAATAATTGTGTACACATCGCTTATGTGAAATAATTGAAGGTACTGTAGATTAATGCACACGATAGGAACACAACTCGTTCACTTTAAAATCCTGGTAAAGATCAAAACAATGCGTCTTTACTATATGACTATATACTAGGGCTTGTATGACCTCAGATTTTTTGAAGTCGATAATTATGTGATAAAAGTCACGTTGACTAGTCGATGAAGTCATTAATTAACAAAATAAGAGCTAGGGAATGTATTGCGACAAGATTTGATGGGTGTGGGCGGTGTGGGCAAAGTGTGTGTGTGTGCCAACCAAACTTCCCTGACATTTACAACAAGTCAACTGAAAGGGTCATGTGCAGTAATAGACGAAACAACAGAAAAATGTTTCGAGTTTGTTTGTGACGGCCGTAGACTTTAGAACAACGTCAATATATTTATTTGCCTAAAGCCCCAGGTATACTTGACTTTCTTGACATTAAGGTGAGTGAATGATTCAATAAATCTATCTTCTATCCCTTTAACCAAGTCAAGCAATCTCACAATTGTTATATATTACTTAACCTAATCTGCACAATATAAGTGCTATAAGAAGCTTATCCTCTCTGTTATAAGAGCTCCCATCCGACACAGCCATGACATTTAATGTAATAAACAGGCATCTTATTTTACAACAGACACTTAAACATTCAACTTATATACTTAAGTGCCTCAGTTACGAATCATAATGTTTATGCTAGAGACTTTTAGATGAGTCTTTGCAATCTGGATAAAGGCCTGAAAACTAAACTATGACTGTGATTCCTCTTACAAAACAGTACTGTGGCGGTTCACTTATGGTGTCCATTGTTACAATTGTAATTCAATTTAGCATACAGAACAACAAACGAAGATAAACCATGACAGATTTGAAAAATATTATTGTCCATGAGAGACAGCAGGACAACACATGTTGCCCACAATGAGGCCCATCGTGTCTAACTTCAGAAAGAAAATATAATTTAAATACCAAAGAGCCACATGGCAGGGTTTAGTGCTTGTTCACGTCCTAAATCTTCCAAACAGTGTTTAAAGACATGCCTGCGATCATCTAATTCCCCAGCCCTCTGAAAAAAACAACATTGTGCTTTTCAAGAGAAGTCCAAGGAGGGAAACCTTATAGGACAGCGTTTGCATTCAAGTCCAAGCCTGTTGTGCTAGTATATCTGTCATGGTATGTTTGCTTTGGGGGAGATGGATTCACCGTAACAAAGACGTAATTAGAGGTAAAATGAGAAGGTCTCAACCCCTCAGGGCAAGAGATAGTAGCCTCTGTCAAGTCAGGGTTTCTAATTGTAGACCAGAGGTGCCGCTGGAAGCTCGTGGGATGGGAAAACCAGTCTGAATTTGCCAAACATTTGCACAAGTTTTAACATCATCAACCTTTATGACAGTCAGTCCAAATGGAACAAGATTCCCATTTGATACCCAAATCAACCCATTGTTGTAATGAAGAAAGCAGCCCCTGCGTTCCAAAAACTACAATTTAATAAAAGAGGAAATTGGTCACACCTGCCTAGTTAAACATATCCAACATATCCAACATGTAATGACAAGTTAAAGCAGGGTTTTCACTAACTGATCTTTTTTCACCCAGATGTACTATTGACATGCCACGCATTATGATAAGTTCGCCACTTTACATTACGTCACGTCTGTTTCTATTGTCCTCGCTTTTATGTCAAAGATGGGATCTTCTCTGAGCTGTACACAACGTACACATCAGCTCGTTCAATTTGAATAGAAGTTTTACAAAGGCTGAAAGGACATCAGGTGTGTCGCAGAAAAAGGATAATGAAATATGGCGACGGGCGATTCCGGGAACATTATGTCCTATAGGATGTTTGTTTCTTTTACATTTTCAAATGTGTTTAGACAAAATTACATATTGTAATGAATTATAAAAGTAATAAAGTTGTGGACAATGAGATATTTCAATGGCTAATATTTGGTTTGGCACAACAGTGTACATTTTACACAAAAAGCCAATTATTTCCATGAAGGACTGGAGGCTAAATGCAAAGTCTGACCTGGAGTAGGACAAGGATACGAATTGATCTTAAATAAACCACAATCACATGAGTGTCAAAACGATAATTAAAAAAAACATATTTACATTTTGTCAATTCAAAATTACCCCCACACACAAACAATATATAAATGCATAACCAAAGGCACAGTTTCACATGAAGATGTCTTGGAAAAAGGAAAGTTTGTGTGAGGCCAGGGTTACAGGACAGGTTTTTGAATTAAGGCCAGGGTGACTGTGAATGAAGCTTCTTATCTCAAAAGAACAGCTGGGACGACATATACACATCTCTGCTGGACAATGAGACAACAGATATGATCCACAAAGAAGCCTGTCTCTCCTAAACAAACACACACACACACACAAGTAATGTGAGTAACACAAGTAATGTAAAAGGGTCCGTAAGAGACATGCTATAAACAAAACCCCTGCTGTTACACATCAAAACACTCTTCATAAATATCTTTCTTTCATATTCTTGTGATTGAAAGTCAACTAAAAAAAAAAAACACAGAAAAAAAAAACCAAACGTATTACGTAGTGCAAAAAAACACCACCCCTAAGAAACATTAATACGTCTTATTGCCAGGCATGAATGACGGATTAAAAAAAAACATTTAAATATTCCTATTTCCTAAAAACAGAATCAATGTGGTCTAATGCGGATCTATTGAATAATATATACAAAAAAATGTCTTCAGAGGTGTATAAAGACCTTCCATAATAAAGGTTATGTTTTTATTACTTTAGAATGAGCTATTTCTATCTACATACACAATGGGTCCCCTTACATGAAATTCACCATGTTGTTTCTACAGTAACCCTAAACAAATTGCTCTACAAAGCGCGTTTTGAAAATACATGATCTCTTTTGGCAAAGAAGCGAACATGTGAAAACATTTTAGCCCTGTGTCAGCCACCGTAGTACTTCAAAAGGGAGGGGTAGAGTGAGCCGTTGGTTGCAATTTGCAACCTCACCGCTAGATGCCGGCCCGATACATTTCATACATTGGACCTTTAAGCTCTGCTACTGGTTTGCATATATCCTACTACATACAAAAGAATTGAGCCGCTTGTCATATTCCCCAATGATTGTGTCTCTCAAATTGCAGGTGAGACCCTAAGAGGGTCATATATCAGGACTGCTGCGGTCACCCCAGTGTGACAAAAACCTGTCCTCAACGGTCATGCATGCGCATCTGGGCCAGATGATCATTCATCAACCCAACGACATGGCATTAAAGACAACAAATCACTCTTCCTCCAGGGAGAAGACAACGCTTCCACGGGTCACGCTGATTAAAATGGTTTGGAGTAGTTTTGGCTCTGTAGCAGGCCTTTTGTGTAGTGGAGAAGCACAATATACAGTAAGAAAAGTGTCGAAACATTCCTTTTGCGTGTCACAGGCAAATCACTGCTTCTGGATTTTTGTCCTAACTACTTAAATCGAGCCTGTTCCACCTGAGAAGGAAGTGAGTAATTTTGTTTATACTGTAATAAATGCTTATCATTTTAACGGATAAACAGAAAAAGAATATAAAACACAAAAAACACTTTACAAAAAATAATATTAGATTATATGAAATTTTACTCCAAAACAGGTATACAGTACAATATTTTTTACAGTAATAAACTTTTGTATCAACACAAGACAAAACATGTAGCTGCCGACAACAAAATATAATAAAACAAATATTATATGATTACATAAAATTATCGCCACCTCTGTTTGAAACATAAAATTGCAGGTTACTTTACGAACTAATCTTTATGTGTATTGACGTTTAAAGTTGTCAAACTGAGATTGCCTTCAAAATCTTACAGGACAGCAGGAATTATTTTATCATTATTTTAGTGCAGCTTTAAAGATTTGTGATGCACAAAACAAACTGTTTGCTTCCTTAAATTCCTCAAAAAATATAATTTTGTGTTCAACAGAACCAAAAAATATATTCAATCATCGTGGTCGATGGTTCCCCAGAATGGACTTTTTCCACAATCCTGTGATGACACATTTTTTAAGCATGTACTTTTATAACACTAAACTTTGAATTATATTCACTTCCCATCCAATTACCAAATATTGTTAACGCTACTCCCAGCGCCTACGGAAGTCACTGTAAGTTTGACTTCAATTCTCTCTCTTGACTGCCCTGATCAGATTCTCTCTATTTTTTCATTTTGTTAGAAGTAGTCAAAACACTATTGTTGAGTTTTTCTTTTGCTATTTGAGCAAATGAGAATGCAAAAAAGATATTTGTGGTAGTTTCTTATTCACCGCTATAGAGGTTTACCCAACTATTGTGACTTCCGCTGCTGATAAACGCAGAAACGTGAAAAAGGTCCATTGTCAGTTGCTAAAATTTGTCCAAAAATCCTGCTTTGCGTTCAAGCGTACAAAGAAATTTATAGAGGTTTTCAAGTCCCATTATAACTTATGCGTAAAACTCCTCAAATGATATTTCCAGAATTACAAAACTTGCCATCTTATGCCACTTAAAAAACATATTTATGTTACTTCTTATTTTGTCGTCATTACATTCGGACGTCACCTCAAGGCATCTCACAAGGTTTTAAAAAATAAAAGATGTTGTAAGGCACTAAGCAGCCTCCTGAGTTTCAATAAAACAAACAATTTCTTCTAACAACAATAAGCACTTCTTTCTCTTCCTAGGGCAATTAAAACTCTCATCTAAGCTTTGTAAATCATCTAGTTTTAATTTGTTTGAGGCGGTGTATTTCGTAATTAAACCCATGAAGATTTATCACAAACTGCATTCCCAGAATGAACCACTTCTCTCTTGGCAACGTCGCAGCGTCTCGTGCAAACACACAAGCTCTCGCTCAAGAGCTTCACTTCTGGATAAAGAAGCAGCACTTTAACGTGCAGAAACACTTTCGTGTCAAGCCCGGTCTATTTTCGGCACTCTATGTTCTGTGTCCTTGAGTTACTGTTCTCTTAGGCAGAGCGGCGCTCCACGTGGCTGTCAGCCCTATTACTTTAAGCCATCATAAAACTGAACCAGGTCTTCTGGGACACGCGTCAAAGCGAGCATGCTCCTTTTTTACCCAACCTGAAAGCAAAGACCTACATAAAAGCCCAGCTGTGCAAAAAACGAATGTTTTTCAGCGCAATCCACACATCTTCATTGAATCCTAGTGTTGGAAATCAGCAGAACGCAGATGGGAACGGCTGACTAACGCAATGGGGACCGGCATCTTCATGACCTCAGCAAACTCCACACTTGCGTTTGAAAGGACGTTTATCTACACGCGAGATAAAACGGACGTAAAAAGTAAATGGAAGAATAACTCAAAAGGACGACCGCAGGATGTCCACAACTGTTAGTGCCGGAGGCTTAACAAAACCAGTGAGCAAGGAGACCGATAAGGGACAAATTCAATGGTGGACTGTACAAACTAGACATCAAGTAAAATTGTTTCTTATATAGGGCATAAAGACACAACTGATACCTCAGGTTGTAAGTCTTGTTTAGAGAAGCTGTGCTACATTTCTGTATCAAACTTGCATTTTCGTTTGGAGGAATAAATCCTCTTGCATGGAAGAATGGTCCCAAGCCAAATCTACACCACACCGTTAGAACAAAATAAAGACAAATAGCAAACATTAAAGATTCATGAGTAAAGATTGTACCGATGATTTTTGCATTGCTTTTATTTACTTTCTGTTTCACTTCACAAAGTCTTTGTTGTTCAAATACAGATATGAATAAAAAAAAAATAACCTCTTCGAAAAACTTTGGGGAAAGTGTTCACCAAACGTGTAGGACACAGATTTAAGATTATAAGAGAAAGAGCTGTATAGACCATCTGTAGCTCGCTGCAGGAGGTAAATGTTGCAACTCCGAATGGAAAGAGATTTCCTGCAAAAAATGCAGCTCTAGTGAGAAATGTCTGCCCATAATAGAGCTATACAAGAAGATAACCAACTAGCTCCATTATCTTTCTCCATATGCTAAAGGAAGTATGCAATAAGAGACTTCTCCCACAAACCCCCAGACTGCTCAGCGGGACATCAACAAAACAACATATACACTAAAAATTACGTATAACAAAAACGATTATTTTGTCATGTTTATGAAGATGAATGTAGATCTACGGAGCCCTTTTGGGGACATGGTGGTGGAAAAAAAATTAGAGGGAAGAGAAAAATATTTTTTAAAACTTATGCGTTATCTCGCAAAATCTTTGCGTTCCCCCGAGAAACATTGCGTTATCTCGCAAAACTTTTGCGTTCTCTCGCAAAAACTTTTGCGTTCTCTCGCAAACATATTTGCGTTATCTCGCAAAACATTCAAACGTCCTGTTATTCAACTGCGTACATTAACAATGGAGCGGTTCATACTAGATTCCCGGACCAATAACTTGTGAGCTAAACGTTGTTATAACACAAACAACACATTATTCTTAGACAAGGATCAACAACCTAGTCTTCCTCAAAACGAGAATATAAATGTATCTCTATATGAGCAGGAAACATGGGGTAGTTCAAAGAGACCGTCTACAAATTGACTGTAAATCCAAAAAGCGTTATTAAAAAATTGTCATTAATAACTTAAATGTTACACACTGTAGTCTCACCAAATTCAGATTACACATTAATGGCCTCCTGCTGAATCTAAACTGGTTTTAGTTATACTACATTATGTAGCACTGAAGTGAATTACTATTTTGAGTAGCCTAATGATCTTCTGGGTTTGCCCTTTATAGAGGATCCCTTCGGTCTTGTCTCAGCCGGCTCCCGCCTGGGGCTCGTTTTGTTAAAATATTTAGTTCATGTTCATTGTTTACGTTACGTAGAATGAGGTATCATTTGTGTTATAAGAACCTTTAGTTCACTAGTTATTAGTTCGGGAATCTGCATATATAAACCAATGTTTAAGGAGCTAGTCTCAAACTCAGCCAGCAGGACATTAAATATATTCCCCTAATATTGTATTCTGTATTTATTCACACTGTATATCCTGCACTTGCTAATTGCACTTCTGGTTAGACCTAAACTACATTTCGTTACACTGTACTTGTATATGTGTAATGACAATAAAGTTGAATCTTATCTAATCTAAACAGGAAGTGTTTGTCCGAATTCAAAAGTTTTGCGAGATAACGCAAAGTTTTTGCGAGAGAACGCAAAAGTTTTGCGAGAGAACGCAAAAGTTTTGCGAGATAACGCAATGTTCCTCGGGGGAACGCAAAGATTTTGCGAGATAACGCAAAAGTGTAAAAAAATATTTTTCTCTTCCCTCTCATTTTTTCCCACCACCATGTCCCTAAAAGGGCTCCGTATAGATCAAATATCTGATCTCTACAACCATTATCTCTCTGGCAGTCTTTAGTCATATGACTGAAAGAATTTAGTGCATTAATGGTCTGCAATGGTAAAATAGATCATTTCAATCATTAAAACTGAATATAAACGTATAATACAATAAAACGTAAGTGCGGCCTTCGTAGTTATGCATGAGGGCTCAAGGTCACTGAAATGTAACAGGTCTGATTTAAAGAGGATTTCTTACATTTCCTAAAATGGCCAGAATAATAGGCTCTGCAAACGCTGTCTGCCGGTGGAAGACTCAAAAAAGAACTACAGTTCTCAGATTTGTATCAATAAATGGGCTTTTCTTTAGTCGGCGGGTGAAACCGCAGCCCGTCTATAGTTTCTCTCTAGGGTGGTTTGCTGTACAGTCCAAACCAGGGCATGAATTCTCCTAAATCTCCCAAGACTGTAGCTCACACCCTGACCAAGAGTTTTTATCATATTGGAGAAATAGGCAAGCCACAACAAACAAGTTCCCAACATCAGCTCCAAAAACATATTTAACCAAGCCAAAATTAAAAACTGAGGAACGAAATTCTGGTCGCTTCGATGCATTGTATGACTTGCATAAATAAAGGACAGAAATGTGCCTTCGCAACATGTGATAATCGATCAGGCTTAAAGAAGACAAAGACAGGGGAAGCCTTTCTTTGACATTTCATGCCTGACCAATGCCTCCCAAAAGAGCGCCACCCCCAATGATTCAGTGCCAGTGGCCCCAGACATCTTTTTAAGGAGGGTTTATTGAAAGAATGGCCTTTGGCTATTGATTAGACCGAGCTGGTCCTCCGCCAACCCCCCACCCACCTTTAAAGTTCAAAAGGTGAAGAAAGGAGAAATGAAAGGGGGGTTGAAGGGTGAAGACTAAAGGCAGATTTTTCCTTCTGCGCCAGAGCTACGCCGTAGCTTCTACGCAGTGGGCAACGCGCCACTTTCGGTTTATACTTGTGCGTTGTTATCCGCGTCAACTGTCCCACTAGGTGTCAGTCTCCAAAGGCAAGTTGCTTGTGTAACAAAGACATGACCCGGAGAAGAAGCGGTTCATTGTGTACCCTGTCCGAAACATTTAGCAGGTCGCTTTTGCAGCTTAAGTTGTTACATATAGAAGAATGCGTTAATTATTTATTTAATTTATTTGAAATGTGTATGAGTAACCCGACGCTATCAATCTGTTTTTTTAGCTGAAGGGAGTGGGTTCAAGCCGACCATTCACAGCACTTGCAGTCCAAGTCGCATCGACGTGACATTTTTGTAGAGGTGCGCCTTATTATGTATTTTCGTTTGAAAACACTCACTAAAACCCTCCTGAAAACGCTTACATTTGTGTACTGTGAATGAGTAAGACGCTTCAACACTTGTCATTTCTTTCATACATTTATTTACTTTCCGCTTCATTATACTGTAGAACAAAGGCGCTGTGCTTTTGTGACTATAAAAGTGCACAGGCGAGAAAATATGCGAATAAAAGAGTAAACATTAAAGAAATGGAATCTGATGGATTTATGAACTGACATTAACGCTATCAAACAGGTAAACAGCCAAAAAAAAACGCATCACATGAACTCCACACTATTGTGTTACGAAAATTGTGTTGTCAAATTTATACAGTTTGGAGAGCGTTTTCAAAAAGGTGTGTTATGGTTTACAAAACTGAGAACACTTTCAACCGAAGGTTTCAAGCGAAAATGTATACGTTTGAACAGGGCTTCAGCTTGTCTGAAATGATACAAAAAGAAACCTTTTGTGTTTTCTAATCCAGTAAAAAATAAATTGTAATTCTTCATGAAACTCACTGAATCTACCAAAGCTTTTATATCTTCATGTGGCCTCAAACCATCAACCGTCCTTGAAAACAACAGAACAACAGAGCCACATTTAAATGTGTCGGTGCCAGCTTGAGATCTCCTGTCATTTTAATATTAAAGCAATCTCCTGCCAAGCTTTCACTGCTCATCCGAAAGACACCATCATCACTCTTCAACTTTCCCTCTTTAACCATTATTCCTTGACCACGTATTTGATGAGCATAATCATGACCCAACTGGTCAGCATGCCAAAATCTGCTCGTACGTGGAAGCTGCCAAACATTTGATTCTTTGGGATTGCATTAATTTAAGCAGGATAAAAACAAAGACATGCTGGGCAATGAGCCAGAAGCATTTGTACAGAAAGAACAGCCAAGTCAGTAGACCAATCCAACTGTACACGTCGAGTAGCATTATGGGCTGTGCAAAGAACCGCAGCAGGGTTATACAACAAATAAACTTCAAAAGGAAAATCTATAATGTGTGTACAAGATGGCAAGACCCACAATGACAAGAGCTTTAGCGGGAGGCCTTGGGGAGGGAATGCAGGTGTTGTGAGGATGCATCTTGGGTTGCTTTGAGTAACAGACGATAAACAATGACAGAGTGATCCGCACGGTTGCTATGGGAACACATACACAAGCATCAGAGCCTTTTGATCTGTTGGGAAAGATCGAGAAAGAGTGAGACACAGAGCATTTTATATTCATCTAAGGCTAAAACGGAAAAAACGCATAGCAAATGCAGCTTTGTTACAACAGCCTTCCCAAACAGATCCACCTTTATCATTCCGTCTGAATCTTTGGAGTGGTTTCAACTCTCCGCCATTTATCTTAATGGCCAACAATTGACTTGCAGAAGCAAATCCATGCTGACTTCAGCTCTCATAAAGGGTGCATCATGATGATGCAATCTAATTTGAAAAATCAAATCAACACCATTAACATAAGCCCTTCCTGATATGATGCTTTTTACAATCGCAATAAATGTAGAAGCAGTGGTGCACTTTACTCAGAGGATCAACCCAAATCAGTAGTGGTCGACAAATGGTCTTTTGGACACACTGAACATTCAAGGAGAGCTAAGCAATCAGCTTTACACAACAGTCATGATCTGAAGACCCAGGAAACAAATAAAACAAAGGGCATTGCATAACATTTTTATTAAATAAATTAAACTGTAGCCAGGACTGTAGCTAGAAATGTCCTGCCATCTTCTTCCCGTGACACAGCTGTACTCTGTAAAAATACCTGACAAGCTTTGGTATCGCCTTGGGAAATCTTGTCTTTTTAGACTGGTTAGTCTTTACAATTTTAACAGGAGGCTGATGGGAACGTTTCTCTGTGGCAGACCATGACGGGTCCCAAGGGAAGGTTTCTCTGCTCGGTCTGTTATCATGGCTTCGATTGCTCTTATTCCAAAGTTTTTCAGATGGAGTTATTCCGATTTTTTTCTCCCAGAGATGCATCAAAGACTGGGAGAGGCGACTAAAAATGTTGCCTAAAAACATGGCTGTAGAATGACATATTGATACACCACATTTTTTCATGCATTCTGACTTATTTACACCGTTAAAAGTGTTGGATTCTCATGCTTAACATGAGCAAAGTGTCAAAAACGAGTTGGAAGTATAAAATAGTATTTCTAACCAAAATGTACTCCCTCAGCTTTCGCACAAGTTTTGCAAAGTTTTTTTAAACCATGAATTACCGTGACGAAACGGAGCTTATTTTACTTTATGGTCAATTTCCTCTAGAAACAAGCACGTGCACACATGAACCAGACGGAGAGAGAGGAAAAGCACGCATCAATATGCTTCCTTCAGCTTTACAAGTGTGTTTGTTTGTTCACTGCATTTCGGTGATGGATGTTTAATAAAAGGTGGATATAACACTGGATTTGCAGATGTATAGTGAATCAACAGTTATGTAGAGATAATGCGATGATGATATATTGTGTGCACAGGTTTAAGTACCGCTCACGGCACGTCTCCAGGAGCTCGACAGTTTTCGTAAATAATTTTACAACTCAATCTATTTTTTATAAATGTGATAAAACGAAATTCTCTTCAGAGATATAAAGTATTTAACACTACTCTATAGGTACTCAAGATTTATATGAGATTGGCGGAAATTGCCTGCGTTACCTCGTCTTTAACTCCTAAGGCATTGCAATAATGCACTAAATCAAACTATTCACATATCACAAAGGGTTTTGTATAACCAGCTTAACTAAAAAATGAAAGCATTGAAAAAATAGAAACAAAAATCTGGCACTTCAATTCTAGATCCAGTAGCTCGAGTTACTTAAAGCTGGTTTCTTTTTGCTAAACACCCACAATACCCCTTGACTTACTATTGTTCATGTTCAGGATGGTGGACAAGAGGGCGTGACATGTGGGTGGAGCGAGGTAGATTTTATTGGGTGGGGTGAAAGCCCTGCATGCATGGAAAGACTAAGCAGAAGATAGGCTTAGTCTATCAAACAAGACAGAGGGAGAGTGGACACAGATGGTATCATCAATAACCCCCACTGTCCCTTCCACCACCAACGGTGAACATCTACTGTTGGACCACCACACTTTAGCACAAAGGCTGATGGCCCGGCCGGAGCAGATGGTGGGTATTTGTGGACCTGCGGGGAGCGGTGGTACAGGATGACCAAAGCAGGAAGTGTGGGAATTCTACAGAAAAAAAGACACTTCATTTACAATAAATGACTGCAGTTAATTGTGATGACATGGCTGTCTGAAGGATTAATTGGCTTTGTTTTTATTATAATATACTGAATTTAAAGAATATTGTTCATTATATTAAATGAAAAGCAACAATCATAAACTTTTGGGGTTGTGTTTAAAGGGATAGTTCACCCAAAAATTATGTCATCATTTACTCACACTCATGCTTCAAAAATTGCATAAACATCTTTGATCTGTTGTCACAAAAAATATCTTTATTTGTGTTCAGCAGAATAACAAAATTTACACAGGTTTGGAACAACTTGAGGGTGAGTAAATGATGACAGAATTTTCATTTTTTGGTGAACTTCCCCTTTAACATAGTAAGCACAACAGTAAAAAAAAAAAAAAGTTGAAATGCCACTGAAACTGAAACTAGGGGCCCCATGATTATTTAATATGATCTGTTCTCTAACACTTTAAATATTGCATAATCAAACTATATTATTAATATATATTCTAGCATTGAAGATGACACAACCCTTAGGATTGCCCTAAAGGTGACTGAAAGCTTACAAGATCACTTCTGCCACATTGAGCATCACTCCATCAAGTTTTTGACAATAAACTCACACACCTTTTTAATTCATGAAGACTGATGCCACCGTGACAAAGTAAAACTGACACTCCTTAAAGCTTGGTGACATAACAAAAGGGCTAACAACTAGTACTTATTTCCTGCATCTCGAAAGCTATTGCTAAGTCACACCCAACACATAGTGTAAGGGATAATGTACATGCAGCCGGTTGTTATCGCAGAAATAAGCCCTGACAGTGTGATCGACGCGAAGTGGGGGGTCTTGTTTCATATTGAAGGGACTTATTTTGTACAGCCGGCTACTTGTACATTATGTCGCTACTTCCCACGATAGAAAAAAAACTAGACATGAAATGTGAATAATTTTTTTTCATTTTTACCGAATGCAGACCTTTCGCAAGGAAAGGCCGTTTACTTTCGGTTTTAAGGTAAGAAACGAATTTCAAATGTCACGAACAGGCAACTTTGTTTAATCATTTGCAAATATAATGTCATATATCTTATTAAAAGATATATTTATATTTAGTTTGTCAAAAAACCTGTCAAATTGATTTTTGAGAGGTTTTTATCTGGAAATAACCAACCAGCAAATGTCACGATTGGCCAAACCGAATCAAGCATTCCAACGAGCCGTGTAATAAAAACGAATAAAGTCTTGTGAAGTAATGCATAATTCAGCAGTGCATAAGAAGGTTTGCGTGTAATTGAAATGCTGCATTAGAGGCTATAACATTTATAGGGGGAATTTTCTTGCATGACAGGCTGTGGACAGCACCCCTGCCAGCAGGCAACAGGAGCAGGCCAGCGAGTCGTGACCTGGTGCCACGAGCAGAATGCCAACTGTGCATCATCAAACGAACAATCTGGCCAAAGTAAACAATGCTATTGTGTTTTCCAGCACCCCATGAGAACAAATTATAAGTTTACTCTTCGCTGCACTTAAGTAATACAACCATGCTTATTTAAAGGGACAGTTCACACAAAAATAAAAACTCACCTTCTCACCTTTGAGTTGTTCCAACTCTGCATACATTTCTTTGATCCGATGAACAGAAAGAAAGATATTTGGAAGAGAGCTTAACCAAACGGTTCTTCTTTGCCATCATTGCCTACCATAGTAGGAAAAATTACAATGGTAGTTAAAAGTGCCCCACAACTGTTGGCTTTCCTACATTCTTCTAAATATCTTCTTTTGTATTTAACGGAACAAAGAAATTTACAAGACAATTTTACCTACTAGTGTGATTTCTCCGCCTTTCATTTCGAGCTGGCTGAACTAACCTGTTAACTCGAAAACAAGCTTTAAGTGACTCATGATGGTACGAAAGCACACTAAATGAGTCAGAGTTAAAACTGAAGTAGATCAAACATTGCTGAGTTTATAGTTCAGAAAAACTGTATAAGCAAGACAAGATGTCAAGACTACGTTGTAGTTGAGTAGGCGGGGCGAGACCGTGGTTCGCTCATTGTTAATGAGCGCCGAATCACGTAGGAGATCGGGAGGATATAAGAGGACGAGCGACCGGACCGTTGAAGAGAGAGGACTGGGCCCGAACATGTTTTACATTTGTATTTGTATTTATGTTTCATTCGTCGGCCATCGACCATGAGGGGGCGCCGCCTGTCATTTTACTTCCGTGTTTTTGTTTTTTATTTGTTCGCCGGCGTTCTGCCGTGAGGGGCCGGCGGCTGTTTATAATTTACATTAAACTTTAACTGTCTTCCGGTTCCCGCCTCCTTCCTTCCTTACTTTGAATCTCTCTACATACGTATGGAGTACTGCTGATAGTAAACAAAGGTAAAAAAATCCCTGTAAACATCAAAACAAACTTTACCCCATTTACCATATTAAAACACATCTGAGGTTTCATTGTGTATGATTCATCGTAACTCCGTCCGGAGGAAAAATGTTTGTCTTTCCTCAAAATATAACAACTTTCTACGCTCTTCAAACTAATTTCTTTACCAGTCGAACTTTTCAAACTCTCCCAACCAACCACAGTAGTTAACCCACAATTTTTTGATAAAGCCAAGTTCCCAAAATTCTGGTTTACTCTCTATTAAAAAGGACATTTTTGTTGTTACTGCTATGCTTTACCTCAACCAATATCATTTTTACAACTACGGCTGCAGTTTTCCAGAGATAGATCATTCCTAAAAAGTCCAATCAGGTTAGGGAAACAATTTGGTAGTCCGATAAAAAGCTAGACTAGCTGTAACAATCTGACAGAACACGACATTGAAAATCAGATGACAGAATAGCAGTTTAGTATACATAAACATAAAATATGCACAAACATAAAATCCACACCACATGCAAATTATAAAGTTCATAAAAATGGTCAAGCGGACAAAATGTTTCATTCTTCTACATCCGATATGAGGAGTAACACAACACCACAATGTTAACGCAATGGTCAACACCCCACATGGGTTTGTTTAGGGTTAGTGCTTTAAGAAGTCATCCTCTGCCAGTTGTGGAAAAAAAAGAGATGGCTGAGTGAAGAGTCTCTTCATGTTATTACGACCCCATTTGGCCGCCAGCGCAAAGCTAATGAGTCTCTCTGCACGAATCCCGTGCATCACAGTGCTATTAACAGTCTTAGTCATCATATGAGCAAGACCCTGAACATTCCTACCAAATGAGCACTGCTGCTCCAACAAACATACTATGTCATGATACCAGTGTGTACCTATCTCTCTCTACATAAATAACAGACATCTCTGGAGGACTCAGCCCTCGGCGGGATGCCACATCCCCATGGTTACAAAAATGCAGCTGAACTGCCTCTTTCCTGCAATGATGCTCGGGAGAGCGAAAAAGGCCGTCTTGTGTTTGCAAGAAACTAAGAGGGAAGTTCTTGAAAAAGTTTACTGTGACCCAAGACAAGGTGCATTCCACGTTTTAGGGGGGAAATATTTACATTTACATTTATGCATTTGGCAGACTATCCTACACATAGGTATGTGCAATCCCATGGGATCGAACCCACAACCTTGCTCACTGAGCTACAGGAAATATTGCATTCATTGTAATATAGATATGAGAGCAAAGCCAGCATTGAAAAAATACATTATATAAGGATATTATTAAATATTTAATTCTGGGTAAAAAAGCAAATCAGTCACATTAGAGTTGAGACTTGACATGAACTCAACAAAGCAAGTCCATTTAACACTATTGCAGCTGTGGCATTGTTTACAATGTGGACGGAAATGCACGTACCATAAACTTCATCAAACCTGTTGTTTGCCAAACAACATTCCTCCCATTTTTACTCATAATACTCGATCTGTGCATTACATTATCCGCACGATTGCCCAAACTGGGATGTGTTGGGATGATTAAATACTTTCACTGCACCATTGCCTCGGCCAGTCACTCACTCTCGCATTTAAACGCTCTTGAATACAGAGACCCGTACCTTTGACTTGGCTCTCGTACTCCACGATGATTTCTTTGTCCTTCTTGAACTTTGCGTTGTTCGACATGTTTTAATCGTCCAACCGGGCGACCGATGAATAAGTTATCGGGATGTTTGCAAGCCGACGTGTTTGTTGATACTATTTTTCCTCACAACGCCCAGCGCATCCCAAGTATTTGCCAAGTTGTTCAGGCTGAAAATCCAAAACAAACACCACCGCGAATGTTCATCGTTTTTCCGAACGAGTCATAAACGATCCCGCATGAAATTGCGCCGTCGGGGCAGACAGGCACGGGAAGAGTTTCCTGTAGTCGTTCCCAAGTAACACCTTCCTCCTCGGGCGAACGTCTGCGGCTTTATCCAGCAACGTATCCGAGCTTTCTGTCTTTATTCACCCGCCGACAGATATGGATACACAGGGCAGCATAATGAAACGCTATAATGGACCGGCGTGACTTTCGGCACCGTTCCGCGCGTCCGAGTGACTGATCGCCAGACAGTTTTGCGGATTTTGACTGACCTCAAGGCAGCTGGATAAGCAAGTGGTTGGAAATGGGAGGGATTTGAGGTGTGTGAGGGGGAGGGGGCGCAAGTAGCGGAAATGTGGACGGGATTGAAAACTTTTCAAAGCAGCTGTTTTAGGAATTAATCGATGCGATGATAAATGTTGTAACTTTAGGTGCATTTAAATCAAAAACGTAAGAAGTAATTGTAATTTGAGTTTTCACATACCAGGAATGTTAAAATTATTACGCTACAGAATCCTAAAACCTCAATATAATTTCTGACGTTTTAGGTTTTACTTCATTGGGTATATTTCATCTTTTTTAACAGCTTACGTTACTTGTAGTGCATCTATGCCCTCTAGTTGTAGGTTTTAGTATTACACTGCTATCTATGAGGTTTGAACATTATGCATTAGAAATAAAACTTTTTGTAATTTAAGTAGAATAATTGTATATGGTGGTATACAAGTGTAAAAATAAAGATAAACAAGTTTTAAAGTAAACTCGTGGTTTTATTTACATAGCACTAAGCGGGAAACAACTTTACACGCGTGACACGTCCAAACATTTCAATTCAATTTTATTTATATTGCGCTTTTCACAATCTGCATTGTTCCAAAGGAGCTGTACAGGAGAAAAGAAGAAAAACAGATAAGCACAGCGCATGGATTGTTTTAATAAATAATATCTCATAAAAGCAGTCTCCCTGTGGCGAGGAACCCAAACTCCAATAATAAATAAATGGAGAAAAGGAAACCTCGGGAGAAACCATTCTCAGTTGGGACTCGGGAGGGCCAGGTCCCCTCTGATGTGTCACAGCAGCACTCAGTGACTTTGACTTAAAGTTACTGAGTAAATGCTTATGAACAATATGGAGAGCTTATTAGTTGTGATATAGGAAATCTCAGTTGTTGAAACTGTTTAGGTCAAGTTTTTTGACAACAGAAGGAATGTTGTAAGCAGGAAAAAAACTGTAATGTAACAGGGTATCATTAACTTGAAAACTTGAAATTGAAACTGCTTAGCATTTAAATCTACATTTACTAAATTTAGTGTTGTAAATTCCATTCCATTTTCTACCGCTTATCCGAACTACCTCGGGTCACGGGGAGCCTGCGCCTATCTCAGGAGTCATCGGGCATCAAGGCAGGATACACCCTGGATGGAGTGCCAACCCATCGCAGGGCACACACACTCACTCACTCATTCACTTGTTGTAAATTCATGAAATTAAATTTTTATCTGGTTACCGTCTAAGTAACTAAAGAAAGCCCAGTTAGATAACAACATACACTTTACCACATGAAGGTATTTTGTATTTTCTTCATTACATGTCATAATTTATAATAAATGAATACTTAGTAAACATGGAGAGCATTAATGCACAGCAGCATCTGATTAACACCTATTTAAAGGGATAGTTCACCCCAAACTATTTTTTGTCATCATTTATTGACCCTCATGCTATTCGAAACCTGTTTTTGACTCTTTGTTCGGTGGAATCATTTTTTTTGATAAATGTCTCAAGTGGTTTGTGTACATACAATGGCAGTCAATAAAGGGGCCAATGTTGGGTGCAAAATTCTTCAAAAAATCTTGTTTTGTGTTCATGAGAAAAAAAAGTCCAGATTTGGAATTATATGAAGGTGAGTAAAGGATGAAATAATACATTTTGGAGCGAACTATCCAATCAACAATTTTAAATTACAAATGAACACAATTACAAGTAAAACATCACTGTATGTAAACTAAACGTGTCTCTAAAAAAGGGTGATATCAATGCATAGCATCTCTATAAATCACATTTCACTTTCTTAATTCCGATTGACTTTCAAGTTCATCCTAACTGACTTTGAAAAAGGCATCTTCCAGGACCTCTGTGAATTTGTCCTTCATCTGCTGACGGAAGCCGTTGTACCACTCTAACAGTCTCATTCTCCTCTCTGCTTTCTCTTTTTGGCTCATGCCTCTCTCTTTCTCCAGGATACCAGACAGCTCCCTCCAGTCCTTGAGAAAGATGAAGGGTGCTCCTGCATCCTTAAGTAGTCGGAGTGGGGACCGGGTGCCGGCTGAACAGGCACCTGGAGTCAGGACGTCCTCCACCACAGGCACAGAGCCATAGGCGCAGGCTTCATAGATGCGATAGCACTCTGTGTTTATTCCCACTGGACAAAGAGTGAGGTCACTTTGCGCTAGGGCCATCTGGTACTTTCTGGAAGTGTCTGTCGTCTCCTGTGGAAACCACCTGTTGACACAGCATGCAAGAAGTGTTGTAAAACAAAATAATACTTATACAAACCTTCATTTTTTGGAGATAACTCAAAACAGATTAGAAAACAGACATTACTTTTAGAAATACATACTTCTCTCTAGCAAGCATTAAACACTCTTTCTCCATTCCCTTCTGCTTAAAGATGCTCATCAGAGTTTCCCTAGAGGAATTTTTATAGACTGTCCCGAGAAAGTTGCAGAGGTATGGCCTGGCAGAGTTCACCATCTGACTGTTAAGAGTGATGACGGGAAAATTCCTGTATCTGCAGAGACAGAAAAAATATTCAGAGAATCTGATCCATACAGGAAAACACTGATTTATACTTTGTAAAAACTATTTCTTAAAAAAAATGATGATACTATTATATTTGTTAAATATATTTGAAGAAATAATATCTTACGTGGCAACACCGAGAGGCCACTGAAAGATGTCTTTATTGTTGACCCAAGGACTGTCATACACAAGAAACAGCAGGTCCACAAAACCTCCATTCCTCTTCAGGTAAGGACTGATCCAGTCATTATTACACTGCTCATTGCCCAAAAGGACCACCGCTACCCGGGACAGAGAGTGAGCCTGAACCAGTCCCTGGACATACTGAAGCCACTGGATGGAGTAGGAAATTTTTTGCTGAACACGGCCATTTAACACCAACACCCCACTGTCTGTGTCAAGAGATATGTGTCCTTGGACCACTGCTGGCCCTGTGTAGAAACTGAGCACATGAGCAACTATTATTATAATAAATATTTCAACAAATATTGTTGTTTCCACAATTAGTATATAACAGCCTGAGGATGCATTCTCATAAACCAAGTCATCTAAATGTCCGTTTTAGCTTTTCTTGTACAGGTGAAAACTCACCTAAAATTGATCTTCCCCGACTGAATCTCTCCCTCTCTCCATTGACTAGATCTGTCAGGTGGGTTAAGAGGCCCCTCCAAAATATGTTCCCACAGATAAAGACCTAGGAACATGGAAACATGGAGGATGTGTGGTCTTTTGTATGTTCTTTTCATATTTAATCATCAATCATACATCCCAAAAAAATCAGGCAATCGTGTCATTTAGAAAAGACAATGCTATTACTTCTGGAATCAACACATTTCAACTCACCTATGGCAGCTTTTCCCCAGATCTGAACTTTATATCTTTTTGGCATGTTCTTGGCCATACGATCTTGGTATGATTTGAAAGCATCTCGGTTTTTCTGAACAACGATGGATTGCTCACGTTCGTCTTCCTCCCATGGGTTCCACTCTTCCTCACCTGCTTTCCCATTATCTACAAACATGGACATGTATCAATGCGCATGATGTAATAGTTATATAGTCAGGCGTATTAATTAAGCAAACGTTTAATTGCACGATATATTTCATCATATTATTAACACGTTAACGATTTTTTCATTAGTTCATTCATTCTCTTACCTAAAGTCGCAGAGCCTTTTTTGACTACTCGATGCACACGAGAAACAACCCTTTTATTAAAGAACACGTTATATGCTGCATAGAGTGAAAATATCGCATACGCTAGAACAACTATGATCACTATTTTACGCATGAAAAATCTCATGTTTAATTTTCAGGTGACCATCCTGCGCGTCCCGACCACTGATCCCGACAACTGTTTACAACGCTCAGAAACGCGCTTTTCAGTGCCTCTTCAAAAATACAAAAACACGGTCATATATAACGCTTTTAAAAAATAAAGTTGATGTTATGATTAACAAGTGTCATTTATTTAACATCAGAATAGTCGACGTAAGGAAATTTCGTTGCTATTTATTTTTGTATTGCGCGCTGTCCGTTCAGGCAGTACTCGGTCAGCTATAAGACGAACTGGGAGGAGTTTTAAAGGCACACGCTCTCTCTTCAGAGGTCGGTGTGACCGGTCGGGCTGTAAGGATTTTAAAGCGCTTTAACATGTTGTCCATAGCCGCTCGTTCGGGGGCTTTGTCCCCTTACCTGCAGGCGCCCATGAAAGCTTTACTCCCCGCAGTAGGAAACACTGGAGACGTGCTGAAGAAGTCTGCTCGTCCGGCTTCTCTGAACGGTAAGGTGGTCTCATAACCTCCGCAGGAATCTTGACAGGCTGGTCAGGCTCTTGACATCTCACGCTGATCCCTCAAGTGTTAGTGCCTGTTATGCTGGTGAAAGGCTTCAAACCTTGGACAGGATTGAAGGTGGTAAATTAGTTTATTTTTTGTAAAGAGAGACATTAGCCTGGGATCCCTTATTCTTCAATATGTGTAATATGATATTTGTACTAAAATCATGGCAGTTCTGATGATAATCAATCAATAAAAGCATGGTTACTTACTACACAATGATAAAACCGTGGTAACTTTCATTAGGAATGCTTTTTTGATGGTTTGTCATTTATTGTTCGCCATTCTTTCTGAAGTAGAGCAAATGTCCATAACACATTGACACCGTACTATTATTGGCCTAAAAAAAGTGGTGTTTATCTTTTTGGTAGGTCATTTTGAAGCACGCCTTGCTCATACTGACATCAAAATTCCTGACTTCTCTGATTATCGCCGTGGTGAGGTCATGGATCCAAAGAAGTCCTCCCAGGACAGTGGTGAGGCTCGGAAGGTCTTTTCTTACCTGGTGACTGGATCCACCGCTGTGCTGGGCGTCTACACTGCCAAAACTGTGGTGTCCCAGTTCATTTCTTCAATGAGTGCATCTGCTGACGTCCTGGCCTTGTCAAAAATCGAGATCAAGTTGTCCGATATTCCAGAAGGGAAAAACATGACGTTCAAGTGGAGAGGTAAGCCTCTCTTTGTCCGCCACAGAACAGAGAAGGAGATCACAGCTGAGGAGAGCGTAGACCTTTCAGAGCTTCGGGATCCCCAACATGACAAAGATCGTGTCGCCAACCCCACATGGGTTATCGTCATTGGTGTGTGCACGCACCTTGGTTGTGTCCCAATCGCAAATGCTGGCGACTACGGTGGGTACTACTGCCCCTGCCATGGGTCGCATTATGATGCCTCGGGGAGGATCAGAAAAGGACCTGCACCCCTCAACCTGGAGGTGCCTTATTATGAATTTCCTGATGAGGATACTGTAATTGTTGGATGAATGGACATTTCATCTAAATGCTTTTATTTGTCTTACAATATCTGTAATAAATACATATTTTAAAACAAGCACCAATTTTTGTTCTAAGGCCTTTGACTTGGTAAAAACAGTTCTTGCACAGAACAAAAATGCATTTAATTATCAGATCAAATTAAAACCAGCATTCAACAATAGCAATGTCACATGTTCTGAAGTATTACAGTGCATAATTGATAAATAGCTACACCCCATATGCCCTAATAACATCCCGGAAATAAAACAATCAATCTATGTTAGATTCAAGTGTCCCATGTAAACATTTTCTAACTACAGTACTCTGTATGACACATGATTGACTGGTATGAAATGCCAGTGAGGAAATTTTCCTGTTAATCTATATAATGCACTTCAGCTTGAAGCTCCCTATGAACATAACTCAAAAGGGCAGCTGTCACCTGCTGCTGAAGTGAGGCATTTCCCATTACAAGGGCAGTAAGTTGTGCAACATCAGTCCACGTTATTGAGCCCAAGATGGCTACAATATCTTCATAAAGTCTTTGCTGCTGGTTTGGTGTCAGTTCCATGATAACCTGGGGGAGAGATCTAAACTGTCCGCTTGTCAACCAACATCCAAGAAGTCCACCAACAGCACCACCTTAAAAACAGTAATGCACATAAGTAAAAATCAGAACAACAGTTTCGTACTGCAAAAACATTTTAACGCAATTAAAACTTACCTACTGCAATTCCTAGAGGACCACCTATTAAACCTCCAGCAAAAGCTAGACCACCGGCTGCCACTGCTCCCTTCCCAGACTGCTTCACTGTTGCCTTCACTTGCTGATTTGTAGACAGTTCGCAACAAAGCTTCATTACGTCATCAACACGTGGCGGCATCTTTGAAATATTTTCAATGGACCCTGAAAAATGTCAAAAGTTATTTGCGCACATGGCATAATATGATCTATATTTATCGCTTGACTACTTTTAACATATATGAGTGCATTGCTTGGCTTGTTCATTTACAAGATATCAAAAACATTTCTATAAAAATGCGTAATGTAAATATAAAAAAATATAAGTAAAACATATTTAAATGAATGTACAAGGAAACAAGAGAAACATTTTTATAACGCAAGGACAGAATAATTAACGAGTTGTTGTCTTACCTTAACATTAAATTCGAGATTTCCTATTAATAGAGGAATATCAAAAGTGTGTCATCAGACATGTAATTTGGAAATGTGCTGCTCACATCAAATCAATCAAACCACCAAAAGTCAACACATCACGCCAACAAGGCAAGCGCTGTGTCACGCTGCCCCGTGTGAAGCAAGATATATAATTTTCAAAATAAAAGACCCCAACCTAATAAATGTTTTTAACAAGTTAGAATACTTTTTAAACCACGTCTAGTCATATGTCGTTCAGATGATTTACAACGACATTTTACTTGTTTAATAATTTATTACGGCACCACCAGCTGTCAGAAATAAGCATTGAAGCAGGTTCTTCGAGTTTTAAAGCTGTGAAAAACTCAAATTTCTCACATGTTCGCTATGGGAATTATAAATGAACAATTGTATCTACTTTAATAATATGCTAAATGTATACTAATATAAAGGTAATATAAACGTTTTTACGAAAAGTACTTTTATTTTGTAAAGTTCTTTCAGCTGAGCGTTTTTTTTAAAGTCAGCTATCTTTTGTTGATCGAGACCGAATCTGCTGGCTGTCGTTTTTAAGTTAAATTCCACCCGTTTTAATATCTATAGAACTTTAATACTACATTTAATAGAAACTTAATCGAGGGTTTTTTACACTTCCGTCACTTACCAGTTAAGCTTGCCCGGACATGCCTGAACGATGTGACTTTTAAATAGAGTTCATCTCCCCGCTGCCATTCATTGGATGTTTCCAGCATCCACCAAGCGCACAGCAGGCTTTATTTACACTGACAAGAGCCGATGCTTGGATAACATGACAGTGCTGAAGACCGAATCTCCCGCTTTGTCCGTGATGAATGAAAAATTGTGGTTGGAGAAAGCATGCTCTAACCTGATTCCCGAATTACCTTTATGGATTATTGAATATGCATGGAGTAAACGGATGATGGAGGTCCTAATAGGTGGGTTATCTTTTTTTTGTAATAACAAAAACGTACTCGAATTCATGCATTTGCTCGTAATTATACAGTTATAAGTGTGGTTATTGTATCTGTACCCTGAGTTGGTGATCAAGATGTGGATTTCAACTGAACTCTATTCAAATTCAAGCTACCACATTTGAATGAATGGAATATACCATTTATTTTCCAGTTCTAGGTCCTCCGTTATGGCTGGAAGGTGATATGTGTCTTCTGACTCCTGAAGAGCCTTGCAGAATCCGTGTGGTGTCCGCAGAAGTCTGGAGGATCGTGCAAGCCAGAGACTTCAAGCACTTTGAGAGAGTCACCAAGTTTTTGGATGTTACTTACATGCTTGTGCCACGACTTGTGACCTCCATCAGACACATGAAGATCGTGTTTGGCCTGCAGACGCTTGTGAGACATTGTTTTTTGACTGGTGGCAGTTCGATGAGAGACTAATTCACCATAATATATTTTTCAAGACTGTAATGGTTTCTGATCATTTTTCTATGTGTGCATGTTAAGGTTATAATGTGGATGCTGTGGAACGACGAGAACACCGCTAAGATCAATGACAAGATTGAGAGTTTGTTCCCTAACAGCCTGCCCCAGTATTACAAATGTGTAAGTACAAGCTCATCCCACTAGGGAGCACCACGATGCAGTGAAGATGAAGAACAGATTTGCTGTGTGTGATTCTATACGTGGGTCCTTGGTGAAATCACGAGTCGTTATTACACAAAGCACTTTACACAAGTAATGTCTTCATTTTTTTATTAAATGGTGCTCCTTCACAGTGCCGCAGGTACCTGGAGCTGATGCAGAAGAACGTAGATGAGTTCAAGTCCTTTGCTCGTGGCCTCGCAGGAGACAGGAGCATGCGCGAGGCTTACATTCGGGTAAATTAAAGTTTGTGTTGTTAACACTCCTTATTTTTATATATGTATAGTGTTTGTTTAAAATAATTTTTTATAAATAGTCAATCAAACATCTTGATATCAGCAATTGATTTACTTTTACAGGATTTGATAGAGGAGCAGTATGGTGAACGCTATGCACAGAAACTGGAAGAGAGACTATCACACTATCTGGAAGAGCTGAAAAAAGCTTTGCCACATCCGACACATATTGAACAGGTGTGTGCGTGTTGACACTTCATGTGTAGTCTACGTGATTTGTGTTTTTAATCAAATTTATGTGAACATGTCCAGGTACTGACACACTCACCACCGCAGGGGGCAGGAGAGAAGATTCTGAAGGAATTACTTGCACAGAATAATGCTTCTCTGTCCAACATTCTGAAAAGACTTCTAAACTGCGGTAAGAAATACGATTTGAGCTCAGAACGCATCACATTAGCTTTGCAAATATGGTATTTTGATCTGCATTTTTTCTGTCTTTCAGCTTTAACGACACATCTGAGCTTGGATGACAGCATCTCACCATCACTGACTTCAAACGCGTGTGAGGAACCGAGAGAAGCTGGTGTTTGTAAACAGCATCATGGAACCCTGCATGTTGTTTCCAGACCATCTCAAGACAGCACGAAGGAAGACCAACTCTCACAAACCAGCTCAAAGGAGTTATTTGTTTCCCAGGGCTTGTGGCAGAGAAGTCAAACTGTTCCTCAGGAAAGTTCAGCAGAGGTGTGTGGAGATGGTCGGGTCATCACATGCACGCAGATGTCGGGTGATCACGCTGGCTGTAGTCCATCTCTGCTGGAGCAGGAGACTGTACGGAGGGGAAAACAGACAGAGAGTGAATCAGAAGCAGAAAGAAACCGAGAACGTACAGAGCAGATGTGCTCCAGACATGGCAAAAAAATGAGGAGCATCCTTCAGGAATGTTCCGAAGAGCTTGACGGAGAGACCGTCCAGGCAGAATGCACTCCTACATCACCCAAAAGCACTCCACCTCTGCTCACACACTCTCAAACGTCAGCGTCTCCACACCAGAACTCCTTGGCCACTGACACATCTTCGTCATCGCACCAGGATTCCTCCTCTACCAACATTTCATTGTCCTACATTCAAGAAGTGTCGACAAATCATCATTCTGCATCAGCATCAAAGTCTTCAGAGAACCACGTTACACCTTCACCAACTCCTTCGGTTCTCACTTCACGGCCTTCCTCCCTTCTTCAATCCTCCTCATCCCTACAATCTTTATCAAAGCAACGTAACACACTGAGAGAGACTAGAGGCGCAACAGAGCAGGTTTTGGCGACCGTTGATCTCGGTGGACACAATGTGAAACTTTCTTTAGAGAGTCAGAGCTTCCTCATGCAGTCTAGGTTGCTTCAGCCTCAGGTGTGTCTTCATAGACTGAACATGGAAGAAGGCAGGGATTCATCTGGCGACGTTTTAGACGAAGAACATGAGTCTGAGGGAATAAAGTACGCTTTTTTCGATGCAAATACGTTGTACTCTGATACATACTCTGAATCAGATTCGGCAGACTCAGATGACCCTGATTATAACCCTAATGGAAGGTGAATGCAGACTACACCGGAAAGATGTATTTGTATAATTTGTTTGATATGGATTCAGACAGATATTAATGTGGGCCACTCGGCATTCGGGAACGTGTTGCGTAGCACGTTCGCATGTGCATCTGTACTTAAAATCGTCCTGTTATTTATATTGGCAGTAACATTATGTTTGAATAAACATACCATATTGTGTTTTTACCTCATCTTAAATGGAGATTTTACTGAATTTTTATCTTAAATAAATGTCTTGGTGGTATCATGAAGAATAAAATATTGGAGTCTTTTATTACTTGCGTTTAAGGTCCTGAAGCTTTAGACGGTATGAAGAGTTTATCTGATGAATGAATACAAATGAATGATTATGGAGGCACTGTGTGCTGTTTGTATGACCTGGGAAGTTTCTAAATCGTTGTTGACATTCTTCATTCGCTTGACCTGCAGAGTTATGTGAGGACACGCATGATTGTTTTATTTTATTTTATTTATAACAAAGTCAAGCACACCCTATATTTGTATTCCTTGTTCAAGTTGCATTGACCCTAGCTTCAGTTCAAACATCAAATCGGGAGCGCTGGGTGTTTTAAAGTAAGTCAGGGATTCACTTATTCTGTGTCTTGTGTTGAAATAGCGTGTTATGGCAGGTTTAAAAAGGCGATGAGAGAGAGTATAAAGTTCAAGGGTAATGGCATCCAAAACTGTACTGTCTGACGTGTGTTTACCTGACTTGTTTGTAAACGTCTATCTGGTGTTATTGCAAACTACTTTGTCATTATTGCATCAGATATGATAATATTTTTGGCAATGGGCATTCAAGGTAATGGAAAATGCCAGAAATATTAGGTTTGTAGCAAGTCAACAAACCTGGTATCTGAGCCTTGTACACAGATTTTTTGCAGTAATCTTGATTCTACTTTTAAGCATCTGTCGTACATTTTCCTGCTAAATGTATGGGTTTATCACACTGATATGCAATTACGCTGTTACACAGGCCACCTTTATAGAGATCAACGCTTGAACAATAGTGTTGGGGAAAATACTGTAGCTAGAATTTGCATTATGATGCATTTTAAAACCTTAAACCCACCAATTCGAGACCCTTGACTCTCTGTTTGGAATAGTTGGCAATGGCTTTGCCCAGACTAAATTACTCCATTACATAACATTTCGGAATGGACCAATAGTCGAAGCTTGCAATGAAGAAACGACTAGCCTCCCAAAAACATGAGTGTAACTTATGTAAGACAGATGTGGTGGCAACCAGCCACCTTAATTTTACTAGAGGACACAACTACAAGATCGAGGAGTTCTCAGGATGTTTGATGATAACCGGTGAAAACAGTATAAAAGCAGAGACCTAGAGATCTGGTCTCTGTGGGTCTACTGGGAATATGTTAAGTTTTATCGGTGGGATGTCAACAGGTAAATCCAACTGAATAAAACATAAATTATAAATTATAAATAAAACTAAATAAAGAAATTTGACGTGGTTTTAATGGTGAACAGCTGATGGTCCATTTGTAATGGAAACCATTAGAATTAACAGCTTTTCTTCGTAGCAGCGCTATGCATCACAGGAGTTTCTAGAAAGAGTTTTATGAGGTTCAACCCCCAAACTATAGAATTTTACGCGTGTGATGTAATGTAACAGGGGAGTTTTGGACTGCCCTCAGCTTGCACCAATGAAAATTTGGGCAGGGTTCAACACCCATTTTGGGCTATTCTTTATAAAGCCGATGTGATCTGACTTAAAGATTCAATGCATGTAAATTCATTCTTTCAACCACTGGAGCGTGATTTTTATATAAAAAAACAACTAAAGGTAAGGCACATCATAATTTGGTTTTAAAATGATTCCACATATTGGACAATAATTATTTTGACTGCATTTTTAACATTGCAAAACATTATTTAGAACCGTTTTCCTCCTTTTTCATTCACAATGCTGGTTATTTTGGATATGTTCTAAAATATTTAAGATTCCAACTTTATTAAATTATTAGTATATCACGATGACAGAAAATATAGCGCATGAATACAATAAAGGATTTGCAGGTATTTCCTCTAATTGAATGCTTTCTCTTCCCCATGCATGGTTAAGACTCAAAAATCAGGAGATGTCTTTTGTTGTGAAAATGAATAAATCAAAAAGCAGCAGCAACCAAAACAATGGGAAGAATGAAAAGTTGATGAACGGAAACGCTGTGCATCACGTCCGTGTGAAGACTCATGTCAACCCAGACAAAACGAAGAGCGACAAGCTCAGGTGGACCGTCAGAGCCTCAGAAATGTCCAAAAACACGCTCAATCCCATCCGAGCTATAGTGGATGGGATGAAACTGACTCCCAACCCTGAGAAACCTATGATCGCCCTGTCTATTGGTGAGTTAATAGTGTAATAATATTTGTCCACATTATGCATTCATTGAGCAATAATTATATTAGACAGAAATACCAATCTATAGTAATAATACTATTATGTTTCAATGTTGTTATTTTTATTATAAACGTATTAGGATGAAATGTGTAGATTTATTTTGTGTAAATATATATGTGTTTTATGTGCATATTTACAGTATATACTTTTATATTAAGTACAAGTGTCAATTGTTTTGCAGTGTTCTGGTTTGCATAATGTTGTGATACATTATGTTTAACATGTTTTTCTTGTACTCTTTTTATATTTGAACTATTTTTCAGGTCACTTTCAATAAATGTGTCTCCTATATTATTAAATGTAAGTGTTTTACACATGATCTGTCACCAGGTGACCCTACTGTGTTTGGGAACTTACCAACAGATGACACCGTTCTGCAAGCAATGAAGAAGGCCATTGACTCAAACAAATACAATGGCTACGCTCCCTCAGTAGGTAAGATTTCTTTGCATTGTTTTGTGCAAGTTTTCATTTAGATTTTTTAGATAAAATGAAAAAAAAATACCAAATGTTTCTTTCTTCGTGTTTCATGACACAAACAGGTTACCAGAAAAGTAGAGAAGCTGTTGCAAATTTCTACAATCGACCAGAAGCTCCACTGGAATCCAAGGTGCATCATTTCTGTCATTTATAGTTTTCTCAACTGTACAAATTTCGTGGTTATATTTTATATGATTTACAAAGGCAAAACGTGAAAAACAAAACAAAAATTTAACTTTACATCATTGTGTCCATCTAGGATGTGATCTTGGCCAGTGGTTGCAGTCAGGCTATTGAATTGGCTTTGAGTGTGTTGTGTAACCCAGGGGACAATATCTTAGTCCCGTGTCCTGGATTCTCCCTTTACAAGACTCTAGCAGTGTCTATGGGCATCCAGGTCAAGCTCTACAATCTGCTAGTGAGTAAATCACATATTACTGAAATGAATACATCTGTAAATCAGACATTTAACATATTTGTGGGATGGAACTGTTTTTTGGGGGCGACTCTTTGTACAATGGCGCACATGCGGGACCGATAAATCATATTTAATGTCTCCCTCCACCCACCACATGTGCATTATACACGCCAACACACATGTAAATAAAACAGAATGACATGGCACAAAAACACACAGTTGTCTTTCATTTATAATTCTGAAGACATGAAGAACATATCTTGTGATTTGATCAGTTGACGCTATTTTTAATTTTGGGGAAGTGGTTAAGTGAATGTAAAGAATATAAGTATTCTGGATACAAGCTTGTCAAGTGAGGACATCCTAAAATGTTTTTTCTACTTTTTATCTTTTAGCCAGAGAAATCCTGGGAGATTGATCTTCAGCATCTGGAGAGTCTTGTAGATGAGAAAACCGCCTGCGTGATCGTCAACAACCCATCCAATCCGTGCGGTTCTGTGTTCAGCAAGGAACACCTTCAAAAGATAATTTCCGGTGAATCTGCTGATCGATCTACTCTCTTCGTGAAATTCAAGAAAATAATATGCTTTCTGCACATCCTCTAAAAGAATTTTAATTCACTAATGTTCTGTTTGCTGTAGTTGCTTCAAGAAACTGTGTCCCTATCCTTGCTGATGAGATCTATGGAGACATGGTAAGCACACATTCAGAAAAGAACTACACATATGAATGCAAATACATTGGAAATACTCTCTCTTGCTACTCTTTATTTTCTTAATCTTTTTTCACATTCAAACGTCTTTGATAGCTTCAAACTTGATGCCGAGAGTGACCGTAACAACTACTGTGTTTGCTCCATGTCAGAATGTAAATGGTTTTTGCGATTAAATAGTTCGATGTCATTACACTTGAAAATAACATAACTATTAAGATTTTGGCATTGCAACAGAAATCGATAATTTCCAAGTACATAGTCAGCTCGGAGTAAAAACAGCATTACAGTACAATAATTGTAGGGACAGATCCCCTGGCCTGGAGCAACCATGCGGTTACAGTAGGGGCCCCTCTTGAAATGCTTTGTGCTAACAATGCTTAACCATTTCGGCTTGACTTTAAATGCATAATTCACCCCAAAATAAAAATAAATGATTTACATGTTGTTCAAAACCTGTTTAGGACTCTTTCTTCTGGAGAATACAAAAGAGGATATTTTGAGAAATGTCCCAGTTTCGTTGGTCACCAACATTGTTCTAAATATTTTATTTGTGTGTTCTGCAGAAGAAAGAAAGTCATACACGTTTGGATTGACAATATTTAATTTATAAAAAAAATTGAAAGAACTATCCGTTTTCGACCGATTACGACGGTCAGAGCATGGAGACCACATTAGCAATGGATGGATAAGAGCCTTGTAGACTGAATTTAAGCCCAAAATAATTCTGGAGCGTAGGTAGAGCTGAGATATCAGCAAGAACTGTTTCTATGTGAAGCTGGTGTCTGCTCAGATTGTGTGTGGCAATTTGAGGTGTTTGTAGACCAATAAATCAGTTGGAGTCTTACGCCTGATGTTTATCCATGCGCAGCAGTGACTATGCACTTTTCATCGCATGTGTTTGTGATTATCATGTGCGTGAGGCTGAGGTATTAGAAGCATGAAAGAGGGGTAAGGCGATCGACTACTTATGTGCAGGTGATGTGTTCAGAGGCCAGACAGGATATGCCTTTGTGCTCCATCTGGTACAGTATCTGGCTCCTCCTGTTACCCTGCTGTCTGGACCCTGTTAAAAACAACAACAAAAACTCTAAATACTGGGGAAAAGAAACAGGCGAGCATCGCAAACTAGTATTTTAGCCAATAGGAGGTGGGGCGGATCCATACCAAACATCAAGCCATAAGAATAATTAGACCCAGAGGGTTCCCCGCAAAAAACTCTACGATGGAAACTGACTCTCTCACTCACATTCTCTTATTACCCCTGTTACTTTCTCAATTCCCCCTAAACTTCCATAATGACTGACGTCTCCCTTCAAAATTGTTTACAGCTTCTAGAAGATTCTACATAACATCACATCACATTTACACTCACCCAAAGGATTATTAGGAACACCATACTAATACTGTGTTTGACCCCCTTTCGCCTTCAGAACTGCCTTAATTCTACTTGGCATTGATTCAACAAGGTGGTGAAAGCATTCTTTAGAAACGTTGGCCCATATTGATAGGATAGCATCTTGCAGTTGATGGAGATTTGTGGGATGCAAGAAAGCTCCCGTTCCACCACATCCCAAAGATGCTCTATTGGGTTGAGATCTGGTGACTGTGGGGGCCATTTTAGTACAGTGAACTCATTCTCATGTTCAAGAAACCAATTTGAAATGATTCGAGCTTTGTGACATGGTGCATTATCCTGCTGGAAGTAGCCATCAGAGGATGGGTACATGGTGGTCATAAAGGGATGGACATGATCAGAAACAATGCTCAGGTAGGCCGTGGCATTTAAACGATGCCCAATTGGCACTAAGTGGCCTAAAGTGTGCCAAGAAAACATCCATTACCATTACACAACCACCATAATTGCATTAATGAGAAATTGAACAGGTGTTCCTAATAATCCTTTAGGTGAGTTTATAATATCCATAATTTATATTTTAAACTACATTGTTGTGTTCTGTATTGTTTTACGTTTGCATTCTGCAGGTATTCCCTGGACGTGACTTTTATCCTATGGCATGTCTCAGTAGTGACGTGCCCATCCTGTCCTGTGGTGGTCTGGCCAAGCGCTGGTTGGTTCCAGGCTGGAGGATGGGCTGGATCCTAATCTATGATCGTAACAACATCTTTGGAAATGAAGTAAGTATTACAATCTTCTTTACAGTGTACGGTGTCATAAATCATGACTGATTCAAATCCAAGTATCTAGGTATATCTAGGTATCTATGGTATCAACATTTGGTACCACCAACGTATTTCTTTGTAAGGGTTTAAAAATGCAACTGACTTGACTGTGTTTTTATCCAAAATGTAATATTTGTTTCAGATACGAGAGGGTCTTGTAAAACTGAGTCAGCGCATTTTGGGACCTTGCACTATTGTCCAGGGAGCATTAGAGAGCATTTTAAACAACACACCCGTGGAATTCTACCAAAGAACTGTCGGTTTCCTCAAGGTAAGAAGAGTTTCACAATAGATGGAGCATTGACGGCCGAACTTTACGTTCATTTTTATTCTATAGTGCTTTTCAGAATTGTTGCAAAGCAGCTTTATAGTAAATACTGTATAATAAGTACAGACTGCTGCTGAAATATATGAAAAATTTTACAGGATTACACATGGATTATTGAACATTTTTCATTGACATATACTTTGAAAATAACACATTCTTTTATGTTGCTCCAAAGTCAAACTCAGAGATATGTTTCTCAGAGTTGTCAACTGTTCCCGGCCTGAACCCAGTGATGCCAGCTGGAGCCATGTACATAATGGTAAGCGTATTTCTTGTTTTTTTTGTGAGGTTTTTATTCAAACAGTGATTTCCAATGACAAACTTGTGTAAAGCTTTGTCACATAATGAGGAATTCGTGCTGTGTGTTTTCCAAAAGAGCGAAGTTGCAAGATAAAAGTAGTAAATGTATTTTTTATGGGTTGATCCTCAGGTGGGAATCGAGATGGAACATTTCCCAGAATTCCAGAATGACGTGGAGTTCACTGAACGTCTGGTCACAGAACAATCTGTGTTCTGTTTACCCGCTACGGTGAATTATTTCTCTCTCTCTACCTTTACTTGATTTCGCTTTATTGGTTAATATATTATTTGTTGCTTCCAGTCTGACGTCCGTGTTTCTGTCATTTCTGAAGGCATTTGAGTATCCCAACTTCTTCCGAATCGTGGTAACAGTTCCCGAGGAGATGATGGCGGAGGCGTGCGTTCGAATTAGAGAATTCTGCACACGTCATTACCGACCTCGCAGTCAAGACAGCAATGATCTGGACCAATAAAAATAAAGACAGACATGTGGAGGGGAGGTCAAAGGTCAGGCGTAATGTAGTGCACATGGCTGTAAAGTAAAAGTCCACTTATGTGCATCACATGTGACAAAGGTCAAAATGCAGATCAAATGTTTTTTCTTTCAGGAAACTAACAGTTCTGACTTTATATTTATGTTTTTGTATGAGTCAGTATTATATGGGGAAAGGGGGGATTGCATGAATGTGAATGTTTTAGTGTATTGTATAGTATATTGTTTGTATTCTTACACTATAAAAGACAATGTGGCATGTCTGGAGCACAAAGGCATTTAATCTCTAACCTCCGTTATGTTATATACTTATCTTATACGTAAAGAACATTTTGTAATGAATCTGTTAAGTTTGCATGCTCAACCCTAACTGACATGTGACCCTGCCTGTGAAAACCTAAATCAAATTTTGGGATAGGCATGAAAGATTGATTTCATGCATTCATTTTACTATGATTTTAATGTTTGACATGGCTTAACTCAGTGAATGACAAAGATATCAAGGTTATATACTCACAGAATGTTCTTTACGAATTTATGTAGAAAACAGTAAATCGCAAAATATGACTTTAAATGGATTTTAACAGCCAGGGGGTCACATGAATGCAACATATATGCCTTTTAAGGTTTTATTCATTTTCGTTTTCAATGATTGAATTTAAGCTATTTAAATAAAATTGTATCTCAGAAGATGTTTCCATGTTTCCTATGGGGCAAAACTTAAATATGTTATTGTGTACACTCTACGAATACTTTAAACGTTAGGTAATTATTTGTAAAGTATTCATGTCTGTGCCTACAAATGTAGTGGTTACATCACAATTGCAACAACAGAGTTGCTATACCAAAAAAAAACATCTAAGATCATTTATACTATCTTTCTGTGTTTATGTTATTTTCACCTTCTGTCCGACCTACAATGAACCAAAGAAAAGAAAAGAACCGAACATCTTAACAGCTCAAATGAAATGGATATAACCATAAAGGATATAACCATGGATAATTGAATTGCAGGAGTTTAATGTGGGTTTGTGAGTATTGGCTCTATGAACTTCCTGATCTTCACACAGATCTATAGGAAGTTGCACTGAGTCACATGAGCTCAGTTCTAAAGGTTATCTTCACACTCTCACAGAGCGAGAGAGAGAGAAACTGCTTGTCAAGTTCAATGATTAACTGCAAACAAGACTAAAATCTTGCTTTATATTGCAAGACAAGCAAGACATGTATAGAGGCTTAAGAATAAGACAAGAAGGACAGTCTGTTAGCTCATATTAAACGACACACAACTCACATGGAGGACACTTCTACACAACCTAAGAAGATCGAACTGAATGATGGCAAACACATGCCACTGCTTGGACTTGGAACATGGAAGTCAGAGGTATAGCATTACACAATGGCATTACTAACGTCAGACATACGCACGCACGCACGCAAACACACACACACACACACACACACTCACACATATATTCAGAATATAGAGATATTCAGAAAAACATGGGCCTCATTTTGACATTGATATTCGAGTTCAATTACCCTGAATTTACCCTATAAACACCCTATATTTCTGCAGTCAGATAGCAAGTAAAGTGAATACAACAATAGTGGTTATTAAATGACTACATACATTGTTTTTGAAAATAATCGCTCAACAAATCCATGAATTTTATGTTGCTTATTTATTAATATAAATCTCCCTTAGATAGATCATTTTCTATTAATTGATCTAGTTTGAATATCTGTGTTACGTCATGTAACATAAATAAGAACTAATTTAGCACTGATTAACAGAGCTCTGGTACAGACATGTGTCAGCGGGCAGCCGAGGCAGCGATCGCTGCTGGATTTCGGCACATCGATACAGCATACAGCTATGGGAATGAAGCAGAACTGGGCAAAGCCATCCGCTCCATGATACAGCAGGGCATCATCAGACGCCAGGACATGTTCATAGTCAGTAAAGTGAGTGAGTCTATGAATGCTTGTCAAGAAGTTCATTGGTTCAACATTAAAGACAGCAAAAACTCAACATCATAAGCACAAAAACGCTGAATGTCTTTTGCAGCTGTGGTGTACCCATCATGCACCTGAGGACATTCCTCTGTGCCTAAGCAGATCACTACAGGACCTTCAGCTGGAGTATTTGGACTTGTATCTAATGCACTTTCCTGTAGGACTTAAGGTAGAACAAGAATATGGACAAAACTAAAATGTTTTTAATCAAAAAAAGTTACAGATTGCAGCTTTAGAAATCTAATATTTTGAATAGCAGTGGCTTCAAAATAGTTTTGTTTCTAAAGTGTATCTCAGGTATTTAAAATAAGATTCTTTAGTCCAGGCGTAAATTTTACAAGAGCCTATTATCTTTATTGCATAAACGCAATCCAAATAAAGACTGTTTTTACAATAACCTACAGAAAATGGGCGATGAGCTTTTTCCAGAAAAGAATGGAGAGATACTCACAACTGACATTGACTATGTAGATGTGTGGAAGGTAATGCAAAGCAAAAACACTTACGCCTGATTTTACAGACAAGGCTTGAGACAAGTCCCAGACTAAAATGAATGTTTGACCAGTCTTAACTGGAAATAACTTGCCCTGAAATATCTTAAAATGAGTCAGTGCGATTGCTAAGATGCACCTTTCTTATAAAAGTTCCTTAAATATCCTATTTTAACAAAGGTCTAGTCCTGGATAGACCTTGTCTGTGAAACCGGGCCTTAAAATATGTATGTAAGTTTAGTGCTTCTTGAGGATTTTTCTTCTGTAGGGAATGGAGGCTTTAAAAGCCACAGCAAAGGTGAAAAGTATCGGTGTGTCTAACTTCACAATCGAGCAGCTTGAGAGATTGCTGTCCGTGGCCAAAATCCCACCTGCTGTCAATCAGGTATAATGTGACTCACGTCCAGAAAAATGAGTTAATCCTGTTGAACCCGCTAGACACAGAAAAAGTAGTGCATATTCAACATGGGAAACATATGCTTGAAGTTACATAAAGAGACAATTCTCTACAGGTGGAGCTTCATCCTTACCTGCTTCAATCTGATCTGATCGACTTCTGCAAATCCAAGAACATTGCTCTCACCGCATACAGTCCATTCGGTTCACCTGGGAGGCCTCCAGAATAGTAAGATCAAGTTTCTTCTTATTAAAATGCTGTTCTTCTATTATATAAAAAAATACTTTACTTATATTTCATTACCCCTGCAGCCAAAGAGGAGACGTAGACCCCCAAAAGTTACTGGAGGATCCGGTTGTCGGGGATGTGGCGAAGAAACACGGACGAACTCCCGCACAGGTCAATGTGGAGACCAGTACATGTTGTTCATCACTATTCTGTTATCTGAGATTTGTTTGTACTGCAGGTTTTGTTGAGATATCACATCGAGCAGGGCATAGCAGTCATCCCAAAGAGCACAAAACCTCACCACATTTTGGAGAACACTAAAGTAATTTCCTGTTTTCATCTTCATTTCTACACACAATATAGTTATTAAGATTATTCTGCATGATGTCAATTGCTACCTTTTGGTTTCACCTCAAACAATATAAAAAGAATAATCATACAGGATTAACACAGTACATCACTGTTGTGTGCCTGGGTGCAGATCTTTGATTTTACTCTGGATGAAGAGGACATGAAGACTCTCAGGTCTCTAAATCGTGGCTGGAAGGCTTGTGTCATACCAAAGTAAGAGAACCGTACACGTTGTCATCTAGAGCTCAATACTGATGCTATAGAGATCCAATCCTGAGTTTAGATCCAGTTAAACCAAAGACCTTATGTGTTACATTTGCTGATAAAACACTCTTAAGTCCCTTTCAAGTGATTCTTGTCCATGTTTTCCAACTCTAAGCTACAGCAATAATTTGCACACAGGCAAAGCTTTACAACACAGTACAAACTATTTAAATGTACATCTCATTTGATACTAGCTATTCTAGACATATTTGCATGGCATATGATTAGGTATTTAGTATCAGCACGCAAATCCAAACAAGATGGGGCACTGGTGCACAATTAGAGCAAGTTCAACGACACGATGTTGAAAAATATAAAGACGTTTAGAGAAAAATGAGGGATGGGGTGAAGACAGGCTCTAACATACTCTCAATCAAAGTCATGTGAAAGGGACTTTGACTGTTAATGCTTTATAATTTTCTCATTTAACAGTTTCATTTTTAGTAGATGTTCTTATCCAGAGCGACCTCCAGTGCATTCAAGACCTTATACCTTTTATTGAACAAGTGTTCCCTGGGAGTCCAACCCACAACCTTGGTGTTGATAGTACGAGTTGAGCTATACAGAAATAAATCAGAAATGTCAATTTAAGGAAGATCTGTTTCCAGAAGCTCAACTAGTAAAATAAGTTCCTGGCAATGCTAAGGTCACGGGTTTGATTCCTATAGCATACACATAAACACCCATGCGAAAAAAAGATGTATAGCTTACATTTCCTGTAAGTTGCTTTGGATAAAAGAACATGTCTGTCAAATGTACACATGTATATCTCCCACATAGAAACACAGGAAAAGGCATGACAAAACTCAAAGCTATCAGCTAACTGGGTTGTTGTTTCGTCTCAGTCTGGAATCACATCCGTTCTACCCCTTCAAGTGAATTGCTGCTGGACTTTAATGGCATAACTCATCCCGTCCAGAACAATGATCAAGCACATCTGAAGACACAAGAGACAACCCTGCTTGTTCACCTCTTCTTGCGTGAATTGCTGAAATGTGATTTTTTTTGCCACTGAAATTTTCAATAAATAAAATTTATTATAAACGAACAAACACAGTTTTTCGACATTAAGACTGAATTAGTCAGCAAACACACAGGACACGGTCATGTACAGTAAAACGGTCACCTCCGGATGTTTTATTTTAGTAAAGGAGGAACTCCTGAAAGGTAACAAAATGCAACTAAAATACAAGGTTAGTACTGTCATTTAGTTGACCTATCACAACAATAGATGTCCACTTTTTGAAACAGAAGCAGCCAATAGCATCAAGATTATGCCAACGGATTCAATACCTGTCTAGAACAATTCATGCGGCGCACAAAACAGTTTGAATAAACTGTTTTGAATCTTCAGGGCCTTCAATCATGTTGAAAACAAGACGAAAATCAAATCACCTTCCTTGAACTTGGCTGGAATTCTGTTTGTCTCTTTCTTTGTGTCCTGATGTCTTCTCTTCAATGCTGTTGGTCTGCTGTGATCTCACAAGGCACACGCACGCCGAAGCTCCAGCAATGTGTTTCGGCAGGTTCGGACCCAACACCCACTGGCCCTTGTCTGGAACATAAACTTGAGTTCCCTCAGAAAAGTCCATGGCCTCCCAGGTGTACCCTCCCAGTACATAGATCTTCCCATCTAAGACCGCTACGCCTGCCTCACTGTTAGGGTACAGGATAGGGGCGATTTTGGTCCACTGATCAGTCTGTGGGTCGAAAGCTTCCACCCCCAAAACGTCAAAACGCTCCATCCTGTCCTCGTGGTCATCACTGCCCCCGATGACATAGATCTTGTCCTCCAGAGATGCCATGCAGTGCCAACCCCGTGCCAAGACCATCGCCTGTCTCTCAGTCCACGTGTCCCCGATTTTAGGATCGTAACTCAGCATGTCACGTCTGTACGGGCCGATCTGGTAATCGTGGCCGCCTGAGATGTAAACTACACCCTTGTGAATGGTCCCGGCGTGGCCATATGTGAATCTACACAACATTAAAAAACATTTTAATATATTGCATCTTGTGATTTTTTTGTGAATTTAAAAGGTTTCTTCAATCAGAAGTGAAAAATATAGTCATTTCTTCAGCCTTAAACTGTTCCAAACCCTTTGTATTACTAATGAACATTTTGGGATAACGGAGACTGGAGCTGTTATCTCCAATAATGAAAATGATACATCTTCTCCCAAATCTCTTCTAAACGATGTCTATAACATTAAGTCTTCTAAAGTCAGACATCATACAGGTTTGGAATAACATATGCGAGTAAATGACCTCATCTGTTTATTTAGTGAAATATGATGTTTATTTATCATAAAAATACAAAACACAGTCCAGTCCAATAAAACAGCAGATGAAACAAATGACCTGGGCAATCCTGATACATAGGTCCAGTAGTCCTCCGCCGGATGGTACATCTCTACAGAAGACACTGCACCATTCTCATTGCGTCCTCCAACAGCTATAAGACAGTCGCCCATGGTTCCCAAAAAGAAATCCACACGTCGCTGGTTCATAGGCGCCCCCTACAGAAATAAAAAGCGTCAAAAATGTACGTATTGATTTCTTCCAATATGTTTTGTTACCCAACTGTTAAAGTAAATTACCTTAACCCACAGGTTGCTTCGGGGGTCATATCGATAAAGCAAGTTACTAGCAGAATCTCCTCCATTGTCTCGTGAGGAGCTCCCCCCTGCGGTGAAGATGAATCCCCCCAGAACTGTAACGCAGTGGTGACTCCGCTGGGCCGGCAGCTCGGTCTCAACAACCCACTTTCCTGCTTCTTCATCCAGCCAACACACCTCGGAACTCAGTTCCTCTCCACGTTCAGACACCTCCCCGCCCACTAACAGAAGACGCTCCACTCCTCCTCTGAGGCCCGTGCGTGCCGTCTGCAGCACAGGTTGGGCGCTGAGTCGCGCGTGGTAGCCCAGCGCCTCCTCTACTAAAGCGTCGCAGCATCTGTCCGAATGCAGCAGGGATCCTACGGCTGGCAGTACGCTGCCTATGAGTTCTTCGGGTGGGATGAGGGAAAAACGAATGTTGGAGAGGAGCTGTTCGGTGAACGCCAGACGTTCAGGGCTTTGGCTTAGCCACTGCAAAGCAACACTTAAAAGAGCCTGCTCGTTTTCATGCTGCACCCGCTCATTTGCCAGGTAGGCACAAAGCTTGGGCAACCGCACGTCCTGCAGGAAGTCAGGTGTGACGGAGAGCGTTGCGAAATTATCTAATATGAAGCAGTCTAAGAAAGTGTCTAGTCTATCCAGACTATAGAGGACAGCGAGCTCCTGCAGGTACAGGTAATTGTCTTCGCGTACTTCTTTTTCCATGTACTGGCAACAGAAGTCCACAGCTTGCCACACCTGCAGCATGTGGGCAGTTTCCAAGACGTAGTCAATGTTTCCACCATCAAGAGGTAGCTCACTGCTATACAGAAAATCTACTACTGCTTTCACGCCAACGTACGAGACGCCCACCAGCTCTACCTCGGCTTCATGTTTCTCTCGCATTCCCAGGGTGAACATAGCCTGGAAGTAGGGGCTTGACACCGCAAGCAAAGCCCGATGTGCAGGAAGCCGTTGGTTGTCGGCCACCAAAACAACGTCACAGAGTTGGCCATGCTGCCTTTGCTCATTCAAACCTTGAAGGAGGTAGTTAGCCTGGTCTGCCCATCGATACACCTGTAGTACAGAAGTTAGTTAGCGCTTACAATTGGAAGACACTTAAATAGACTTAGTAAGTCGTTTTATAAACTCACTATCAATATTTCACCTTCTATGAGTTTAGCAGTCACAACTCATGGGCTATGGAGATTAATATGTTTAAAAAAAGAATAAGAGTCCCAATATTAATGTTGAGTGTGTCCCAAAAATTCTTAAGGAATGTAGAAATGCTCGATTAATTTATGCTCTACATATTTATGAAAAATATATAAATGCGTGCAATAGATTGAATCCAAATTAATTTCCTTAATAAATCAAATGTTTAGTAATAATCCAGAATAATTTCTTAATATAAATCAAATGTAACAATATTTTTATCAGGCTCATATGTAAAATTACATTAAATAAATTTGATAACAGACATACCTTATCAAAAGTCTAATCAGTATTGATTCAGAGTCAGTGTGGCATAACAAAAAACAAAATGATTCATAATAATGCATTTTAGCTATGTGACATTACAATTATTATTATAACATTATTATTTCATGTCAGGGTCCATGCATACCTTTGATGATTCACTTATTCTGTGTTGGCATGAAGGACGACTTTGCTTCCCACTGTCCATTATGTCATCTGTAATAAAGCGATCGTGATGAGGTACAATACGACAAACCCATATTGTTTCGACACCATGCGCGTTCATTTGATAGTGTCATTAAAACAAAATTAAAGAAAAAGTCGCACCAAGACCATAACTGTCAACAAGAACAGGAAACCTACAGAAATAACGCCTTTAAATACAGTCATGTGCAAAATAGGAACACTTCAAGGCTCGCTACAAAGGAAGGGGGCATTTCAACAAAATGAATCTACATTACCTGCCCCAAGTAAATAATTGAATCAGTTTTATTAATGCAACTGTGATAAACGGATCTCTAAAATGCATTATTTTTACCATTTTCTCATTCTTCCCCCGTGTTTACTTTTAATCACCATAAACAAGTTATTTGGATCGTGTCAGAGTGAAGCTAAAGTTGTCACATCCGGGCAGTATTTGCGCATTATTTCAAAATAAGAGTCGCAGCTTGTGCTCATAATTATTTCGACGTCGAATCGGTATAATAATAATTATATTATCAACAGTAAGTATAACAAGATATTACTTAAATCATCGCTTTTTCCCTATGTGCTTTTCACATTCCCAATAATTTTACTCTAATTTAAAAAATAACTTCTGCTAAAGACAATCGCATATACTTTGCAATCCATAATATATCAATGAATACATAACCACACGCCCAAAATGCGCATGTTGTGCTTAAATTTGCATATGGAAATCCATCCTATGTTTGTTGGATTTCCCTGCAAATTCGCCCTTGTGGTTTCTAAACCCTGCAGGAATATGAACATTTCACTATATTATAGTATAGTTTAAGGCAGAAATATGATACGTGACATTCGATTGCTTCGTGAGAAATATCCATTTTAAATACGTTGTAATGTCATGCAATGCATTGTTCTTGTGTTTAGCGTCAAGACCAATCAATATCCACAAGATGGCAGGGTAACTGTTAAAAACATGAAACGGGATTGGGTGGATTTAATTTAGCACACTACCTAGGTTGTCCGTTAGGAGGATAGGCGAGAGCTCCGTTCATCGCTAAAACGGCGGCAATCTGACACTAACGCCCATTAAGTGGCAATAGGAAATGAATCGAGTCGTGAAATTAGTTGTCTCTCTGTACCACTGAGAGAAGAGACTCCCCCGCCACACCAGCAGCTCCTCCGCCTCTATCCGCATCCCTTCTGTCACACTTTGGGATTTCAACTCTTTGCGTTTTCTCTCAATCCGCTAGCTTTTAGATTTATTGTCTATCCCTTTGCATCGTCGAAATGGCAACGCGAATCGACAAAGAGGCTTGCAGGGACGCGTACAATCTAGTGCGAGACGACAACTCCGATATAAGCTGGTAAGAGACGCCTGCAGTGGAATGACTTGATTGGCGCGTTTTTGATGAACTCGTTACATTGTTTCAACAAATAGAGTCCATTTTCTGATACATTGTAACAGCGGGGCCTTTAAAAATCGGTTTTATTTTACTGTCACTCTGTAGCAACACGTAAGGATGAGACTTGAATGCAGGCTGCGTTGCAAACCAAGTGAACTGCCTACCTAGGCAGCATTTGTTAACAATAAAGGCTCGTCTGCGATGCTCAGAACTGCTGTGTAGATAGACTGCTGGTTAGGTTTTAAAACACAGCCGTAGTAGAAGCCTGGCAACAGTTAACTATCATGTTTTGTTGTTTAAAGGGCTGCTTTTAAGTATGACGGATCCACCATTGTACCTGCTGGTCACGGGCCCGACTACGAAGAATTTAAGAGTCTGTGTACAGGTAAGCCCATTCTCTGATGATCACATGCATTGATTGTTGAGCATGTTTAAATAAGGAACAGAAATGTACTTTTCAAGCCATAATCAGAAGTGTTCAATGCAACACATCACAGCTGACCTGACCACGGAAGTATTCGATATTCCTAGGTAGACATTAGACAATACCTTATATGGTTTCATATTAGTCTTAGATGAGATGGGAGTGGTAGTAGAGGGTCATTAACAGGTGGTAAGTTTAATAAGATGTATTTAATCAATAATAAACAAACAGTGAAAACCTTATAATCCGTTTCTCAGATTATACTCTGATATATCAGTGACTATGCAGATATCTGGAGCTACAGTGTGTTGTATACTTTATAACAGGAAAGATCTTAAAGTCAAATTGTGCTCTGAAATTGAATGTGGTTTTATTTCTCACTTCTGATTTTGTCATCCTAAAGGAAGAAAGATTTGGGTGTGGTGCTCAATCTCAAAAGACTATGAAGTGCAGTAGCAGATGTTAACTTGCAGAAGTGTTGTAATACCTTGGCTTTGTTACTGTGCTTTGACAGATGATCTATGATGTATTCTTTATGGAACAGTATAATAATAATACATTTCAATTGTTGCTGCACAAGCCTTTGTAACGTCCTGTCGTCGTGAAGTTTACTGAGAAAGTCATGTGCTTTTGTTTATTTAGTATTAATAGAAAATTGTGATACAGGTTAATTGAAGTTCAAAATATCTTAAAGATTTTTGGGTTCTTCAGCTCTTGGAGGATGTGGGTATAGTTGCCATCCACTGTTTGAACCACAATAGGGCCAAATCAAAATAAAGACATTAGTTAACACTTTTTGCTTGTAAAAATATATAAACTATGAGCATTTTGAATTTGATTAACTTTGATTTGTGATGTTGGTGAAATGAGCCTGTTGAATGGAACGTTTTTACTGTTGCGATTAGTTGAAAGGAACATTACCTCTAGAGATATCCAAGTGGTTAAACGATTTTATTCGTTTATTGCTGCATCAACATAGTGTGACTCCTAGAAAGTAGAACATGTAAGTAGTCAGCACAAAAAGAGAGTGACTGGAAGTGAGTCCTTCAGAAATGTGACGAGTACACACAAGAGGAAGTGGAAGATTGTGTCCCCCACATTGAGGAAATGCCAATAAAACCTTTTTTTAGTTTCATGCTTTTCAATGTTCATTAGATAGGTTGATGCGTTGAGCATAAATAGCTTACCAAATTTTGCTTTTTAAACTTTAATTATTGTTCAAATACACCAGAGATCCTAAAACTATGTAGATCAGTGCTGCACTTTGCTCTTGATATTTTCACAGCCTTTGAATGAAGTGGTTTATAAAACTATTGAAAATATTACCCATGGCTTCCCGACAGACCGTCTTAAACCTCACACCCAGTTAATCAACAACAGAAACCAGATCATTTCAGTCAAGCAGTGCCAAGTGATTTCACATGAGCATTTTCAGGAAGGTCCTGCTAAGATCTTATTCAAATACCGGACTTCATACACAATGCAAAGTCAGAAACAAGAGCACTATGGGTGTGTGTGTTTGTATATAGTAAGAAGCTTCACAAGTGTGCAAATGGGGTCAAAGTGCAGAGAAATATACTGTTTGTTACTAATAATTGAACCTGTAAATAACAAGCCCTGCATAATACTGTCAGTGTCTAAGCAGCTCATGGAGATTTATGCCATAAAGAGGAATTGATGTTATCATCGAACCGCATCCCAGTGCCCCTGCAATGCAGTTGTAGCATATTCTGAAATCGAGGGGCTGGTTGTGGAGTTATGTGCTTGTAATACAGAGGGCAGTTTGGGAGTGTTAGAGGAAATATTGCACCTTACATTATCCTTATCAGTACAGTGTTAACTAGAACAACTCCCGTACTCGCCCACTTTCCCCGGCTTGGTTTTCACATGTATTATGATGTCATAAAGGCTCAGTTTCTCTGCCTATTCACTCAGATTGCATTTCATATTGTGACGTCTTTCTCTGGGAATAAAAACAAAGCAATAGTGTAGATTCAAAACAAGGGAACAAAAGAGACAGTGTTTCTTCACATCCACGCTGCTATTAAACAGCCAAAGTTCAGCTAAGCTGTTGTGCATTATTGTAATGTTGACTTTAGACTCATAAACATGAAAAACTTTCGTTGTCATCTTAGTGTTATTTTCTCCGCCTCTGAAAATACTTTTTACATGATATCTGTTTTGCTTTCTGATGTAGAACTGTGAACATTTTTTTCAGTACTGATAGATAAAATATGTACTTAGTGAAGGCCTTATCATAAGAGACATCTTCGAAGACACTGGGTTCAAAGTCTTCTCTTTGACTCGCAGATGACGATCGTCTCTTTGGTTTCGTGAGGATCACGACTGGTGATGCCATGAGCAAGCGGGTCAAGTTCACCCTCATCACCTGGATCGGTGAGAACATCAGTGGACTACAGAGAGCCAAGATTAGCACTGACAAGACACTGGTCAAAGACATCGTTCAGGTGTGTTTCTTTTACATAAACTTATCCCAGCTTTTACTGTATGCCAATTCTTAGAAAATAAGACGCACCCATTGATTGGAATATTCATCGTCGCCGTAAACAAATTGGTGCATTCATGCAAAAAATCCCTTTCCTGCATTCAGCGCTGTCATGCACTCTCTCTCTTAACACACAGAACTTTGCCAAGGAGTTTATGATCAGTGATCCGCGGGAGCTGGAGGAAGACTACCTTCGCAATGAGCTGAAGAAAGCTGGCGGAGCCAACTACGATGCCCAAGCCGAATAGAACTTGGGGTTTCCACGGGGCTGGGGCATCCAAACTGGATGAGAAGGAAGAGGAAAACGTCATCTCATACATGCATCCACACACAAACGCAGACACGCACACATCAACACAGATTTACATACCTCATCCATCTCACCAGTCTGGTCATGGTTGATTTATCTACTGTACTGTGCATCATCTCACTTTGTCTTGTGCTATGAGATTGTCTTTTTCTTCAGGGGCATTTTTGTAACCAATTTGATGTTTTGAGGATGCTCCCTTGGCTCAGCGTTGTCATCACTGTGATACGCTTCTATTCAATAACATTCTCGGTGAAAGAAATGGAGAGCATACGAGACCAACGTGGTTAATTTAGGGTTTTTTATGAATCTTCATCTCTCTGCTGACTCCTCTAATACAGACCACTGTGTATACTGTCTTAATCTCCCATGGAGAGAGAGACATCATGGAATGTGTGCATTTGTATGTATGTGTGTTTGCAGACACTCCACTGTGACTGGCTTTCATGCAGGGGGTAAACGAACTTATAACCACTGTTATAATCACTGTTTCGCTGTCTCTCCACCCAATCAAGGAGCAGCCATTTCTCTAGTGTAGCCTTTTTGGAGTTTAATTTGAAATAAAATTCCCCAAATGTCTTTTTTTTTTAAATATGTTATGTTTAGTTACGGAAAATAACATGTGGATCTTACTTTGGATTGAAATGCCTCCCAAGAGCCAAGAAAAGAAATACGATGGTCACAAAAGCAATCATTTCAGAATAAAATTGTTGTTTTTCCAAGATGGTTGTCCTTGTGTATTGTTTCTTGCTTTATTTACAGTACTGTGCTTGGGAAATACAAGCTGATTTGCCGGCCACTGCTCTTCTGCAAAAATGTTAATAATCCAGAGGGGAGTCATGGGGGTTGTCATGGTCACCACTGTGGTCGGGCCTCCTGAAGCCAAGCAGCTCTGCTCTCAAGCCTGTCAATAATGGCCTCTGTCCACAAAACCCCAATTTACTTCACTCATTCTCCTTTCTGTTCCTCTCATCCCCGATCTCGTCTCTGACTCCCCCTGTCTGCTGTTTAGTCCAACAGATGTGAACCCAACTGCATAATTGCTTAATCCATAATCTATAAGCTTCTTCAAGGCTGTCTGACGCTGAATTGTGTGAGCCCAGAGAGACTTTAGAAAACAACCTGGATTTTAAGGAACGCTCACAAAATTTGGCCGCATGAAAGATCTGCCTTTTTATGTCCGATTGTTTTTTCGATGGCTGTTTCAATTGGGTCCGTAGATTTTAGCATTGGGTTGAGTCACACTAGGTGGCAGCAGGTTGGAAGGTGTTATATTATTTATTTGAATGAATTAAAAGAGTCGTTTCATGTTTATTCTTGAATAACTTAACTAATCACGGATGATGTAGGATATAGATAATAATTAGTAATAAGTAACTAAATACTTTTTGGAGAGAGTCATTTGTACAGTAATCTAATTACTCTATTGAATATGTAATTAGTAACTAGTAATTAATTACTTTTTCAGAGTAACTTTCCCAACACTTACACATATATATAATACCCTCTTAAAACATGCTCTCAAATGCAAAAGGACGAATCCGGTCGTTGGGTTAAACCCATAAAATGTTTATATTTGACCCCGCAATTGGTTTTAACAACTATGTATAGGTCAATTTATAACACAGCGGTTGGCTTCGTTTCTCTTCGACCTAAAGCTGGGTTGAAAATAACCCAGTTTTTTTAGAGTGGATGCACTATAAGTATCTTTGAATAAAAGCATCTACCTACCACATGCATAAATTACTCGGTGCAATTACTGTTTTTTAAATCTCTAAAATAGTATTCAATTTAGCTGTGTAACTCATTTCACCCAGTAAGTAGGCACCTAGCAACCCCATGGCAACACACCAAAAATGCTCAGAACAACTAAGCATATTGGCGGTGGTTTTGTCTCACTAACATGTATATAAAATACAAAAAGCAACAACATGTTTTTAATCAGGCTTTGAGTAGCATGTGTGGGTGAGACAGGTGACTAGGGACTGCTTTAATGAGATAAATGACATGTGAATGTTAATTAGTCTCACAGAGGAAGACTGGCCTTGTATTGACTCTTGTCATCAAGAATGCCTGCTTTAAGCCATGCGAGCACACGGCCAGACAGTCTACTCCTTATCTTTATCCCCCCCCCTGTTTATGGGGCTTTTGGAAGTTGTGCGTGTTCTGACAACTCCGCCACTTCCGCCAATAGCGTTGCACGCTTGCTGTTCTACAACCCGCTGTCATGCAGAAGTATGTGTGCGTGTGTGTGGACATGTTTCGAAAGACTCCTTGGCATCTTGTTCTTTAGAAGTTCACAAGGAAGTCACTGCTAGCTATTCTGTTCGGATCCTTCCTGCATTCCAGAGGCCTCCCAGTTTAAGAGTGTTTCATAGCCCACACAAACACTGCTTAAGTCATGTGATGACTGTGTGTGTGTGTATTTATTAAAGAAGTGAAACATGTATCTTTTGTACACAGCACCTGTGACAAAATGATAGTGTGGCGTACATCACATACATTTGCAAGTGGCTTAAGACGGTTTTGCATTAAGTCTATTTGACACAGTGTGAAAGGTGAACAAACAGAGTGTTCTGTAAATATTTCATGACAGGATCTAGACTGAGGGTAGTCTTCACACAAGTTTGCCTCTTATGGCTTTGGAAGCGTGACATTAGCTTAGTGACTAGGATGGACTTTTCAAGGGAAATTGGTCAAATTTGTTTACATACAAACACCTGTATTTACATCTACAGAGGCACAAAGGGAAGAGGAAGTCTAGGGACAATGATAGGCATCAATTTAGAACATGCTACTCTACTCTAGTTCTGGGAACACACAGCATTCCACATTTTCTATCTGTTTTTTTATCTGAAACACTCGGTTTAGAAAGACAAGGGGTAGTTCACCCAAAACCAAAAAAGGCATGATTGTTTCCTCTTTGGGACACAAAAGAAGATATTTTGAGAAATCTCTCAGTGGTTTTGTGTCCATACAATGGAAGTCAATGGGGGCAAATGTTGTTTGGTTGTCGATGTTCTTCAAAATATCTTCTTTTGTGTTCTGCAGAAGGTAGAAAGGCATGCAAGGACATTTGGAATGACATAAAGATGAGTCGTTTTCAGTTTGGGTGAACTTTCCCTTTAAATGAGACACACAAAATCCTAAAGAGAACTGCGATTTTTAAGCGAATGCTAGTGCGGTTTTGGGTGAGCTTTGGTTTGAGGCCCATGGGAACACGGGTTTAACTGGGGCGTTCAGGAGGGGTCCTTTGAGAGCAAGTGAATGGGATATTTCTCAGGGTTCATGTGTACCATTCAGGCTGTGCCAAAGCACTGCCATTGTCATGAGCTAACAAAGATGCACCCCAACTAGCCAAACATGGCTCTGCGGTGTCTTAGTCACTAACCTGCCAATCGTAGTGTGACTAGGGTTCCCATCATCACTGGATTTCCCGGCGAATCAACTCAGTGGCTTTCTCAAAACTTCACAAGTCTAAGCAACTAAATGTCTTGAACGTTCCAGAGGTTATGAAGACCACATCTGCAGAAGTTCAGGTCAAGAGATCAACTGATGTGACGGCACAAGAAAACAACAACACATTAGCAAATAAGAGCCTGTGCATTCCTAACATTCACTGTATGTAAAGTTGTGGGTTGAATTCAGCCCCACACTTGAATATTCTAGAGCTACACAAAGGCTCAGTTTGTAGATATGCCGAATACAAATGGGCCAGTGGTTCACTTGTTTTTGCCTTTGCAATATTTTTACTAGCCTCACCAACTTCATCAACATCTGCCAGCAAGATACTGTAGCCATGGCAACAAATTTAAATAAGCACAATGTTTACTGAACCACTGAAAACCAAATCTTTTCAAGCATAAATCTTTATTTAACAAGGAACACAAGATGGGTGATGATAGTCAAGCACTTGCCCATGAACGGCAGGTAAGATTAGTAAAAAAACAAACTGGTACAAAACACTGGCCTGGCACATTTGTATGCTTGACAGAAAAATTTGATTAAATTTGAAGGACAGAATTAGCAGGGTTCAACATAGTTATTGTATGGAAACATTTCTGTCTGATTCTGCATAAAGTGAAAAATATGTTTCAATACCACATCCATTTTCCTCATGTTATTCCGCTAGAAATATCCATTTAATTGGGCTGTAACTCTGTATATAGGACAATGAGATGAATAACAGAATTATGTATGTGCTGATCAAGCACGGTACTCTGAAAACATGCAATCCAAATGCAGGGACACATGCAATGCAATAAAAGGTCAAGCGCACAAAGACAACAAATGTAAAGGTCAGCTTTTATAGTCCTAAACAAATTTGGCTGTTTAATGATGACTATTTAATTAAAAAAGTCTCAAGCATACCTCTGTAATAAAATATGTTATCCCACTTGACCTCATATTTCATGAAGACATTCATTTAGATTTTAAAGTGGTGCAAACACACTGGAAAATAGGGCCCATGTAAATGCATTACAGTACATGTCTTATAGTTCTACTGGAATGAATGTGGAAGAGGTCTGCTAATCTGTTTACTATTTCAGTCTAAAGTTACAACCTCAAAGACTCTTACGTATGAATCAAGAAACATTCAATGAAATATAATTTAATAATAGTTGATCAACACACGTGTTCTTTCTCAGCTGTTCAGTGAAGTTCTGACTTAAATGCTCCCCCCTCTGTAACTCTTTGCGATGTCTTTTTATTAATCACAAAGGTTTGGACTTTGTTCTGTTACCCTTAATGAATCAAAGTCAAATAATTTGAAACATTTCCTTTGGATAAGAGATGTAGATAACAGGTAACAAGACTACGGTCTGGTTTCACAGCTTCCCATTAACTTATTACATTAGAAAAAGTATTAATGGTCTAACAATTTTATTGCTTGACAGCTCAAACATGCATTTTAGTTAGGGATTAGCCATAAAACATAAACAGATTTTACACACAGAGCCCCTGAGATTCTAAACCACAAACAGTTGTCATGCATCCTGCATGCATGGCAGTGTTTGTGCTCCTCTCTGTGTGATATACAAATTAGACAAAGATGGACGAAAAGAAATGTTTAGCAATACATGTTGATAAAACTGTTGAATATGTTGTTAGACCAAGTGTCTCGGTTATTACAGTCACACGGTTATGTCTAAACACAAATGAGAGAATGAGAGATAAAACTGTGCGTGTTTTTAAGTTTGGGTGCTGACATTTTCATAACTTCCTGTACCATGACTGTGTTAAAGACTCATACCATATAGGGCTGTGGAAATAAAGTGGCAGTCAAGAGAAGCAGAAGTGCAAAAAGAAAGAAAGCTCATGTCTCAACTTGCAAACAAGAGCTGACAGAAAGCGACTGTATTAAGGCCAAAGATACCTTTCCACTTTACCTGATTGGAACTATAACACATGCCTGTTAGAAACATGCCTTATTGATACAGACAACTGTTGATCATTCAATGTAAATGCCTGTATTGGGAGAATTTCCAATTTGACCTATTGTATATTCACACAAACACAGCTTATTCAAATATTCCGAAACACAAAAAACGTATGCAGAGCACAACTTCTGTGATATATTTTTTATCTACTTATGCGATCATAAGCATACGTCAAATGACACACAGGCCTGAATATACACAATATATCAGCAGAAAAGGAGTTGTGCTCATCATTAGTTCACTCTCTGTAAGCTTTTATGAATTCTACAGTTTACACATATTTCCACATTAACAACAAAAGTGAAAGTAGGTCTATGCATGCTCACAGTGTGACCAGGTTTGTATGCAGCAGCCAACACAATAGCTGCATTGTTGTGGCTTAACACCTGCACTGTATACAGTCATAAATAATAAAATAAGGTGGTAAAACCCTATCTTGTGAACTCTGCATTGCAATTCTCTTTAACACATGCAAAATGTCTGAAAAATGGCATATTTAATGATTACTGGTGTAATAGCATATGTACTATGTAAAGGGAGTTACCATTATAAATTAATATAACTCTGTTTAATTACATCACTGATATGGTGAAACATAAAGAGCTGGGGTAAGTGAAGATCTGACACCATGGACTGATATCTGAGAGAAGTTTTCAATCTCAGCTCTATAAACATTGGCACAGAGTTAAGTAAACCTGCAGGGTGGGCACGTGCTTACTGCGCATGCGCCGCGGCATCTCCGCTATCTTGAGGTTCATTCATTCCACACAACTTTACATTCTCTGTTTCCGTCGCATCACAGTGAATGCTATTATTCAATGTTGGTCATTTGATTTGCCTATTTTCATTTCCCTTATTTAAAACAACGCGTTCGATCGTGGAAATGCCCTTAAACGGCTACATTTAAAATTCGTGGTGAAGACTGAACGTGTCGTCAACGGTGATCACGCCCCTCTCTCACATGAATATCATGCCCTTAAAAGGCGTTTTTCATCGCCCGCTGAGAAAGATGAGTAAAAAACCCCTGAGCAAAGCGAAGGGTTCTGGCTGTGTGTGTCTGTCCTCTCCTGGTCGGACGGAGGTACTGCATTATTATTAATGACAGTCATACTGTTTTAGTTTACCTAGTTAACCTGTCCAAACCAGACTATTATCAGACCGATTTAATTCAGCAAAAAATGAAACGTTAATTGAATGAATGTTTGATGTTGTGCTTTATTCTAAGCGTAGCTTAGAACAACTGTGTCGTCATTATAACTTCTATTCTATAATTCTATTATATTCTATTTTATTTCCGCATTTGTTCATCATGTTCCGTGTTTTTTCCTGTTTAATTTCTGCTGTAAGTAGTTACATAAATGTAAAGATTCACGCAAACATCAAAAACCTGGCTCGGGTGTGTCATTATCGCCTTTTTTTGTCATAAACGTAAAATATAGGCAAACATTATTTCATAATGTCATGGAAATAATTGTATTATCCCGTATATGTGTGTTATATATTTTTTTCTAGTCAAAATACTAGGATAAAATACAATTGTGTTGCTACATTGAAAAAACTTGCTCTCATCCGATCAAGCCAATCACAGCGCAGTTGAATGTTTCTCAGGGACCATTGGTCCACTGACTGTGACGTCATTTCAAACACGGAAGTTGTATTGTGTTTGTTTACATCGTGGAAACGAAGATAACTGTGGCTGACGTTTGCAGGTTTTCACTTCAGTTTCTCATAATAGAAGTGCTTTTGAGATTTCAACATTAATCTGTTTTTCTCACGTCTATGTGTTTTAGACGGAAGCTGATAAACACAGTCTCCAGTCCTTCTAACGTTAACCTTATTGTCTTCATGTTATGAATAATTCACGTTGAATAATTTGTGCACAGGGCGATGGGAAACACGGACAGTGCTGTGGTGCAGAAACGTCTGGCTCATTTTCGTCCGGATGAGAGGTCTGTTATAGAGGGGATATTTGATAGGCTTCATGGATCTGGTGCTGATGCATCTGGGAAAACAGGGACGATTTTATCCCTAGACATGCTGAAGGTGAGCAGTCATATAAACATTCTACAAAACATCTGTTGTGATTCTTTATTATTTCAATAAATATAGTTTATTTCAGTAAATATATGTTGAAAAAAACAGCATTTGCTGGTTTGGTATGTTTGATTCTGGTTTGTGCTGCTTTAAGATGGTCATGTGCTGCTTTAAGATGGTCATGTGCTGGTCCTTATCTGGTCATGTGGTGGTCCACAGCTGGTTTATTCTGGTCAAACAAACATTAAAACATACCTAACCCAGCATGTGCTGACTTTTTCAAAAGGGCTGTATGTGTGCTTCACCTACACACTAAATATAATTCTGCCAATAAATTTATATTGTATGTTAATATTGTCACTGTTATTATTAGTTAAAAAACAATAGTTAATCTAATAAAAAAAAAGTTGATTTTATTTTGCCTTTGTTGAGTGAGGTCATTTTCTTCCATGCTTTATCTTGACATTTTTATTAGTGTCAATAGTATGGAACCTCTACCAATGCTCTACCAACTGAGATTCAGAAAAGGTTTTGTTTCTTTTCTCGGTTTTATAGTGTGTTATAAATGTGTTCTCTCAAATGCTTTTGTTCCACAGTAGCTTTATAGAAACCAGTTCCTTAATAGCGATTAAAGACATACACAACCTGCACTGTATTCTAATATATTTACAGAAAAAGCATCGGTAAAGACATAAATGTAACGTCTGGTGAACAAACAGAGGCCTGAACAATTCGTATTATATATATCTGTGCCAACATATGTAATGTTAGCGTTATTTTATTTGTTGCAGATGACAATGAGAGATGTGGCTTCGGAATCAATGATAAACAGAATGTTCCAGGGCATGCACAGTGTTGATCCTGGAGTTGCACTGCCCCCTGGTGGTGGGGTTAGTCGAGAGCAGTTGGTGATATTCCTGGCAGACATCTGTAGGGGAACTGCAGAGGAACGTGCACCTTTGGTTTTAGCAATGGCAGGGGGTGAAACAGCAGCTTCTGCCACAGCTGATCAGATCAGAGGTGTAAGTACTAAATAATTCACATATCACATTGTTTGCCTGAACATGGATTGATCATTATTATGATGCTGATTTTAATGTTTGTTGAATAGTTTGTGGAAGACCTGGTCTCGTCTGCAGTGCAAACTTTAGCCTACAGGGGGCATCTACGAGCTTGGCGACCAGATCGCATGGGCGATGGTCCTGAAGGTGTTAAGGCACTGGCAGAACAGTTGACCTCTGAAATGAAACCTTCAGGTTTGTGGAATTTAATTTTAAACGTTTAATCATTCATCTGTGATCCCATAATGCAGATAGATAGATGAATAGTCAGTCACATATCTTAACGTATGTCTTAACAAGTCCTTACTGCATCTCTAGATCAGAACACATGTGACGTTTCTTGTCTGGAAGACTGGTTGTTCCGGATCCCGACAATGGCTATGTTTTTGGAGTTTCTAATTGGTGAGGGGCTAGGGGTTAGGCTGCCCTCTCACCCTCCTCTGACTCTATTGCCCCAGTGTCAGTATGCGCCCTGGAGTGCCCTCAGCTGTCTCTTGAGTCTACCTCTTTTGATGTTCCTGTCACCTCATCTTCCTGATGGTTACATTGCCCCCTGGAGGTTGTTATTCTCCACAAGCCTACATGGGGAAAGCTTCACCCGACTGGTGGGTAACTGTAAAGACCGGGGTCCCACTGTCTTGTTGATGAAGGACACTAAAGGCCATGTTTTTGGGGGCTTTGCTTCTCAAAGCTTGGAGGTCAAACCTCAGTTCCAAGGTGAAAGGGTGGACACAATAAAAACATGTTCTTCAACTTCTGTTGAAATACTTTCATTACAATCGCTGTTTCTCTTCAATTTGCACTAGGTGATTCCAGATGTTTCCTCTTTTCTGTGTTTCCTCACATGCGAGTGTTCACCTGCACAGGCTATAACAATCATTACATGTACCTGAACCAAGGCCAGCAGACTATGCCGAATGGCTTGGTAAGGTCTATTTACTCTACTGAAAGCAGCAAATTCACTACTGAACAAAAGGCAAAATTACTATATTGAGCATTTCCTACATAACTGTCTGGTTTAGGGCATGGGTGGTCAGCACGGCTATTTTGGGTTGTGGTTGGACTTCGATTTCGGCCATGGCCACAGTAGGGCTCGACCACGTTGTACCACATATGGTAGTCCTCAGCTTTCAGGAGAGGAGGACTTTAAACTGGACACCCTGGAGGTGTGGGGCGTTGGCAAGCCAGCGGAAGAACCAGGGGAGGTCAGTGGCAAAAAATGACCGTTTTAATTCACAATATGACGCATGAGTTATAAATATTACCTGAAGTGTATTTCTTGGGTTGCCTTTGCAGGGTGAGAATAAGAAAAGCATACTAGTTTCAGATCCTGAAGTTCAGGCCATGATGGAGATGACAGGAAAGACCATGCACAGCCAAGGCCTGAGAGAACCAGAGGATGACGGACAGTGAGAAAGAAAGAGAAGACAGAAGAATGAATGTTTGTCAGCGGGAGCGAAGCAGCACTCTGTCCTATTTTACTGTGTTGATTTAATGTTAATATGCAAAACCGAGGAGCTGGTTTCCTGCCTTCTGTGAAATAATAAAACGTGCACACAAAGACATTCTGTGAGTGTGACTGGGCTGTACATTTCTCATATAAATTTCAATACAAATGCAGTATTTTGTGTTGGACTGAAACAAATTGTGTTAAATTAAACCGAAAACTTCATTTGAGTTGGTTAACCAGTTACCAAATGTAACAGAAGAGGGAGTATGGTTTCCACAAAGTCAAGATATGTCTGTTTACACAGTAGCTAACCGGACAGCCCCTTCTTGTCGGTGCACTTTGCCGCAATCCGAATGCAAATAAATTGGAACAGGACGTGTTAAAAGCGAATTTAAAACCGTAAAATGCGGATTCGTCGGAAACTTTACTTTTCACTTTTTGAAGGAATGCCAACAATTCGCTATTTCTGAAGACCACTTTCATTGTCTGTGTGACAGCCGGCAACAGGTGCTTTCATTTTCGTATTTTCTGAAACGCTTTTATAATTCTGTAAAAGCTGCTTTACTTTCCTCATCTAATTTGGCAGTCATTAACTTATTGTTATGAACTGTAACAATACAAGAAAGAAATGATGTCACGATGACATCAAGAACAATGGCAACGTGCGCCTTTGATCAGCGCGTCAACTATCATTCAAAAGTCCGTTTAGAAATATCTCATGCATCAAATGTAACACGTTTCATCTTTATTACACCCGCGCAAGTGGACGATAGTTTGTACAGTGCGGTGCATCGTATCGCCTTCTCTTCCCTGGGGATTTTGCATAGATAATTTTGCTTCCGGATTTTTTATTCTCATAATGTACTCTTCACTTCCTTGTGTTTAGCGAATAGAGGAACTGACCACATTGTGACTAGACTGATCATATATATTTACTCAATGCTGAATTACATTTTTAAGTGTTAAAATGCGAGTTAGTTTGTTTACAGCGGCTTTTCGAAGTGTCCATTGATCTAATTCTCTAAACTTGGGTAAGTTGCTTTTTTTATAACAATGCTACAATCATGTGGGTGATATAATAGCTATCGAAGTCCAAATTTGCGCGTTTGAAAGGTCACATGTCTAAAACGTGTTTGTAGTCCTACTTTTTACTCTTAAGTCAAGTTTTCAAGAGTTTTTTTATTGTATTTTTATTTGTCCTCAAACCGTTACTTGAAGAACTCGCAACGTTATCCAAAAGTACAAAACAAGATGCACAAGTACTTGTTCTGTGGTCTGTAAAAATGTAAATCATGGACGAGCAGGTGTGTCTCCCTCTGGTAATGATAACAATTACTTGAATACTAAAGACGAAGAGGTCATACTTACATTGTGAAATAGCAGAACCTTATTGTCATTTTTCCTAGTCCTATTTTTATTACTACATTGATTATCGTTACGTTTAGTGTGAGATCTGTCTTGGTTCTTGTGTCAGGGAGGTTAGATGATCTCTTTTGCACATAGAGCTCTAGATGGTAAAGGTGTTTGATAGTGTACAAAGGTTTCTGAATGGAAAGTCAAACCACACAAAGTTTTCTAGGTTAATGTATTACTTTTAAAGAGGGACTCGCTTTAGCTCTCGGACAGCTTCGGCGTAGCCGACTACTTGCTCGTTTGCATTGCAAATAGTATCTGCTATAAGGAACAGGACACGGAACGTTCTGCTTTGCTTGACATGGTTCAACAGTTTGGAAAACTGACAACTCTCATACAGCAATGAAAGGTGCACTGTTTAATCACGCATCACTGCTGGAGGTATTTTTCTTCAGCTGTTGCATCTGAGCAAGCACGCATGACGGAGAACTTACATACAGTATCCCTATTGATGCGAGCTACCATATAATCCATGATCTTCTATGAAAAAAAGTCTACAGTGTTTGGACATTCAAATTTCAATCAAAATGTATTTCTAGAGAAAGAACAACTTGCAAATCCACATTACATACAATTCGACATGTACCTCATGTGAACTGCTTAACTAGACTTGTTATTGTCTATATTAGTCAGTGTGGGGCCAGAAGCAGCAATGGCGGGTCGCAGTTCGCAAGGAGACCTGACCGAGTACAAGAAGAGCCTGATAAAGCGAGATTTGGAGATGGGAATCGTAATGACAGTGTACAGACAGAAGATGGAGAGGCTGACGGTTCAAGTCATCATGGAAACCAGACAGGTGGCTTGGACGCGGACGGCTGAGAAAACGGAGGGAGTGTGTGAGTGTTGAATCCTCAAGCGTAATCGGGATATGAACGACTTGCATTGTTTATTTGGAAGATATTTTATGAAGTGTAACCTAGGTGACTTTGAAATTTTACATTTTATCTGTATCAGCATTCCTCGAAACCAGTGTACGACATTGACATTGCCAGATGCAACCAATTGAACCATAAGAGTTAACTGTTTGAAGCACTATAGTTGGCTATATTACATCATTTCTGTGCATAGTAGCTAGTATAGAGTATTTATGTAGAATGACCAGAGAAGTGTGTTGTCGGGACACTTTGGGTGTCTGCATCAGCATGACACCCAATATTTCTCACAGTGGCAACATGCAGTTTTCATCGTCAGTGCCAAACGGTCCCTTTTTTCTCACCTTCGTTCATCTCGCAAAGACTCGCTTTATTTTTTATGTACATCCTGGTTAAGCATTGGCCATTAACTGCTGTTGTTGGTGCGACCTCTCTTTGCAGTGGACATTTTCGAAATGCGGGAAGTGCGGCCAGGAAAAAACTCCAAGGACTTTGATCGATTCAAGGACAGAAACACAGACCCAAACACATGCTTTACTATATTCTACGGATCTCAGTTTGTTCTGAACACTCTCAGTCTAGGCGGTATGTGCAGTATATTCATTGTACAGGTCTAAACGCATGCAAATTCATAATACTCAACATCTGCAGTCAGCCAACTGAAATGAGAAAATATTATTCTGGTGTTATCCAGGTTCAAATTCCATGAAATGTTTTGTTATAAATCAAAGCTAAGTGACATGAGGTTGGTTAGACATGATGCTTCTGCTTATGTGTTTGCCTTTGACTGTAAGTGGTTAAGAAATGACTAAAAGCTTATTTTTGACTGTTCTCGTGCTGTGACTGTGCCACACAGCTGATTCGGTGGAGGATGCAGAAAAATGGCTGATAGGACTGGAGTTACTCAGAAAGGAGACGCTGGCGACTAACACGCCGGAGATTATAGAGAGGTACAGTATGCACACACACTTCATGAATCTGTAAACCATGACACAAATGATACAGTATGTTTGCTTTATTTACTGTTTTCTCTTTAGCTGGCTGCGGAAGCAGATGTACTCTGTTGATCAGACGAAGAAGAACAGGTTCTCCTCTTTCATTCACACTTCAGTCTCAACTACAGTCATGCATCATTGTTCCTGTCTCACCCCATTTCTGCTATTTCATGCTGTCTTTGTGTCTCACAGTATCTCTCTGAAAGAGCTCAAGTCTCTTTTGCCCCAGATAAACTTTAAAGCACCAGGTGGACGTTTTCTGAAGGACAGATTTGCGGTATGAACAATGCGTTATGTGTTGACAGACACAGTGAAACGTGCGCTTATATAGACAATGTTTGCATGCTCTGGATTAAGAGTGAACAAATTCTACTAGATTTGCGTATTCAACACAAAAAATGAATACGTGATGGTTCTTTTAGTTTACATAAATGAATACTTTGAAAACGTTTCTCTTTATTGAAATCAAATACAATATTGGCCTAAAACTGATTGGGAATCTTAAACTATTGTTAAACAATATTGTTTTATTGAAATGTTGCCTCAGAAATAAACTGAAATATTGTACAGGCACCAAAATTATAATAATAGACAAAAACTAAAATACAAAAATAATCTTTTATAGCAACATAAAAAATATATAAAACATGAAATTAACATAAATCTAAAAATCTACAAAATTTTAAATATAAATAAAACTAAAAGAACCAACATGGTATACATATTTTTTTAGTTTGTAAAACATTTAGGTAATGGCTATAGGTCATTTTTTAAAGTCTGAATTTATTAATTTCAGATTGTGGGAGCAAAGAAAGACGTTCTGGATTTTGAGCAGTTTCACAAATTCTACAATCTGTTGGTATTTGAAAACCAAAAGATGGTGAGTGCTGTTTTAGGAAGCGATTTGATTTGGATGTCACTGGTTTATCAGTTCTATTTTATTGTTTTACAAAGTTTTTGATTTGTTTAAAATCATAAGGGTCTGTTGTGCTAAGTTCATCCTTTCCATATTTTTTGTCTTGTTAGATACTAGATGAGTTTAAAAAGGAGTCATGTGCTTTCATCCTGGGGTGAGAAACAGTTCTTTTGTTTTGATATAATAAGAATTAATGAGTTGTTAACTGTTTGCTAACTAGTGAGAAGTCAGGTCTCTTCTTAATGCTGACGGCAGGGAAAATCTGAGTACTAACTAACCATTTAAACTAACCAAGCATTTTAAATAGTAGCAAATGCTTTCTGTGTAATTCGTTTGTTGTTGAAAAAACGTTAATTTCTTCAAGAAATTGAATTTCCTCATTTGCATACCAAGTACGAAAGGTTGTGTAACATCCCATCATCTCTGAAAGCTATTAAAAATTCTGAAAGTGAAAAACAACTTTGTTACATACAAAAACGAAACAGGGTTGGATAGGTTTCTGAAGCAAAACTAGTTAAGAACTATGGATGTAAATTATTTTTGAATATGACAATATGTATGTTTTTCTCTTTGCAGTAACTCTGACCAGCCTGTTCAACTCTGTGATTTTCAAAGATTCCTTTTATATCAGCAGAGAGTAAGATTGACTTCTTTCTACTTACACATTCATTCATCTAGTCATCTATACACCTACTTGCTCCAATTTACTCATCTATATTTCAATCATTCCCTGATTTAAAAAAACATGATTTTTTATGTACATTTATTTTGTAGGAGACTTGGGCCAACAATCTGAATCAGGTACGGGAGTTGATGACCATCTTTATTGATGACACCATGAGGAAGACCAATGATCCTGCGTTTACTTTTGAGGAGGTACACGTTATAGAGAACTGTTACATGTACGTTCATTTATATTTACAGTTGATAAGTTAACTTCATTTTTTCTTTATCCTTCTTTCCTTCTCTCTTTCTTCCTTTGTAGTTCCTCTGTTTTCTCTTCTCAAAAGAAAACTCTATTTGGGATGAGAAGTTCTCAGAGATAAATCCACTGGATATGAACAACCCTCTGTCTCACTACTGGATCAACTCTTCTCACAACACGTAAGTACTGTTTTTATTCATGCTTGCTCATGACACCATTGATGCCTCTTCATGACAGACTTCCTGTGTTACTTCATGTGTTTCTTTTTATTTGTCACAGATATTTAACTGGAGATCAGCTGCGGAGTGAGTCATCAACAGAAGCCTATGTACGCTGTTTGAGGCTGGGTTGTCGCTGCATTGAGTGTTAGTGAACCATCTCTGCATCGATATTCTTTAATATTGTTAAACTAATACATGCACTTATCGGATTTCTCTTTAGACCAATAAAATGGTTCTTAAAAAGGCAGAGTCCAATACTAACAACTGCCATTATTTTTGTGTGTGTGTGTAATGCAGTGGACTGCTGGAATGGTCCGGATGAACCCGTCATATACCACGGTCGAACCATGACCTCCAAGATCAAGTTTAAAGATGTGGTGAAGGCCATCAATGACCATGCTTTTGCAACGTCTGAGTTAGTCCCCAAAAACATACACATTCATACATTTATGGGCGAATCTTACAAACCTGTCAAAAACATATAGGCTACTGTATACTGTATGCATGTATTTTGCTATGAGAGAATTCATCCTTTTTAGGCTAAGGGTTATTTTTTTATCGTATTTTCTTATTTTATGTTACGATTTTTACAGTTTTTAGAAATGTAGTACAAGAAAAACCCATATTATTGAAATATAGGGGTTCCCAACATTTTCGACTCCAGGGCCCCCACTTTATTCAACAATATACAAAGGGCCCCATTCCGCTCACAAAAACACAACATTTCTACTATTGACATTAACTTGAAAAGTGTTTATTCAATACAACAGTTGACAAGTAGTTTTTGTTTTTCATTTAGTCTACTTTTAAATTATTAGTCATCCTGAGGCCCCCTTGGAACTCCTTCTGGGGCACGGCCCCCCTGTTAAGAACTTATGTAATGCAGTGTAATAGCTGTGTATTGTTTAGATGGTAAAGTTTTAAAAACAGTGTAGTGGCATAGAATAAGAAAATATGAAGACAAGTTCATTAACTGCGTAGTATTCTTTCATTTATCATGGTTTAAATCCTTGCAATAATGTCTTTAGTTGTTATGAAAGTAATGTCTCAATGCGAAGAATCTATAATGTTTTTCCCCAAAAGCATTAAAGCTTAAGAAAATTAACCATGATTTCATGATTTTCTTAAAGTGTTGTAACCATGTGTTTGGTGTATTTATAGCATTTGTAGTTTTACTACAACTAACACATGGTTAAGCTATGGTAACTTTAGCTAAACCAGTTATTTTGTGGTTTTCATGGTTTCACCATAGCAAACATGTCTTTTGTTTCTATTTGATTACTAGTAATAGACTTGTAAACTAGTAGTACATTTTCATTGGGATAACTTGACTGTGTCATTTTATTTCATTTATTAATGAGTATATATTATAGTATTAACATATTTTTGTGTGCCTTATTGTGGTGTTTATAAAGATGGCCTTTCTTTGGTAGGTACCCTATTGTGCTGTCCATAGAGGAACACTGCGACGTCAAGCAACAGAAAATGATGGCTCAGGTGTTTAAAGATGTTTTCCAAGACAAGCTTTTGACTGAGCCATTGGAACCAGAGGCTGAACAGCTGCCCTCACCAACCCAACTAAAGGGCAAGATCATCATCAAGGTAATAAAGTCTGTTCAGAATAACCCACAGATCTGTTCAATGCAATCCAATGGTGTATAAGCCGGTTTGCTACTCACTTTTCCATACAGCACAAGAGACTGAACATTGATGAGAACTTGGCCAAAAAGGACCTTAGTAAAGGGGATAAGCAGGGTGAACTTTCCATCTGGGACCCAATAGATGAGGTGCCAAAGTCTGCTAAACATGTCCGCCATGCTTCCTGTTATGTTTATGCCACACATAATGATATTTAACATTTTCTGTGTAAATGTGTCTGTGTTCAGAAATGGTACCAGCATTACTGTGTGATCGAGAATAAGATGTTATATTATGCTGAGGAGAATGAGCTAGAAGACGACACAGGAAAGGTGAATCCCTGCAAGTCTATTTCAGAGCAGAACATCCAAAAGATTGTCCGAGTTTAATTCAAATGTGTTCACAGTCATTACAGGTTGGCGCTGAGCGGCATCAGTCAGAGCCTTGGTTTCACGGCAGGATGTCAGAGGGCAGACAGACAGCCGAGAGACTGCTACAGGAATATTGCGCAGAATCGGGAGGAGTTGACGGAACGTTCCTGGTGCGAGAGAGCGACACTTTCGTCAACGATTGCACCCTCTCGTTCTGGTAATGTGTACCTGTATACTTTACAGAACATCATTTGATTTGTTCATTATGGTTCCGGGTGTACGTGTTCACGACTTGCTGTGCGTGTGTGTGGTCACTTTCACTTTTTCACTTCCACTTATATCATTTTTTGTATTGTTTATGTGATCATTTCTTTATCTTTTATTTAATTTAGTCTTTTTTCGAACTATAAATGCAGATTAATTTAATATTAAAGGAGCCATTATTTTGCTGTTTTTGAAGCTTTGATTGTGTTTTTGGGGTGTTTAACAATGAATGTTCATGTTTTAACTTGAAAACGCATTATGTTACACATATTTCAATTCTATTGTTCACCGTTGTCCCTCTTCTCACATAACTTCTCACATCCCTCCTTCCGAAACGCTTTGATTGGTAAAGCTGAACAGGTCTGTCGTGATTGGTTCCCCGCTTAGAGCGTGTGTGAAGATGTTCCACCCATGCCATATCAGCAAGCTTCTCAGGCTGTTGTGATTGGTCGGTCCCCCTCTCAATGCACGTGTATTCATAAACTGTGGCTTTAAGTAATAAACAGTAACGATGGCGTCTTCACTTTATCATTTATAAACATGCGGACAGATCGGAGTGTAACTGAGGTCTGCTAGTGCATGTGCAAACGCCAATCTTTATCAGAGAACGCATATATTTTTCCTACTATGGCGAGGGAAATGACACCAGAACGAATGGCATCAGACCGGTTATATTAATTAACACTAATAACAGAAGCGTAAGTTTTGCCTTTATATATTATACCCCAGTTGGATAATAAAACAAACAGATTGACCAGGAGACATTTGCAAGCAGGATTTCATTGGACGTTTCATATAAGTGTTTTAGAAGTGTATGCGCAAACACACACAATATCAGTGTATTACACAGAACAGCTTTCACAGCCGATGTTAAAGTCATGGAAGCTGTTATTTGACAGTTGGTTATCTTAGAATGTGTGTAGCTGAATTCTTATTACCAGCTGCAGGACTGTGATGAAAGTGAAAGTAGTTTAGCACGTAGCTCAGTCAAATTTTTACAATCTCTGATAACCAAACACTACTCCAGCGGCTCTTCCTCTTCTCTAAGGAGGGTCTCGCCCCTTTTTTGGTTTATTCCTGAGGGCAGAGGTTATTAAAAGCACTTGGAATAGTGACATCATGTACCCGGGAAGTAGAGTGCCGTAGTCCGATCCCAGCCGTTCTCTGTAGTCCTTGACTGGGGAATTGGGACCTTTAATATACTTTTAATATTTTCATGGCTTTGTCCTGTATGTCTTCATTTACTGGATAGCATTTTAATCTCAATATTAACCTTTAATATTAAAATCATATTATTAAGTTTATTATGTTTCATAATCTAAATAACTAAAGTTTGAGTTTTAAAGAGTTTTACCGTGTTAAGGGTATGAAGCTAAACGTATGAAGGTGCTTTTGAAGTTAAAAGCCTATGATAGCTTCTTATTTCCTTCCGTCAATTTTCCAACAGTTTTCTGACCGTAACTTAACGTTCAGGTGGTTATATCATATTTCAGATAGTCTGGTAAATCATGTTGTAGTAACTATACCTATAACACATTTATTTTTATTCAAATTCCATTAAATGGTACAAAAAGAAGTAAGAAAACCTATCTCAACCAATTCAAAAGATTAAATAAAAAATATAGGTTCTCAAATAGTCAAACAGTTATTTATATAGGGATGGATCAATTATTTTAACACTTGTTAACTCAAGATGACAAAATAATCTTTATTAAAACATGTCTGGAAAATATTTAGAATGTTGATATTTACAGTTAGAGTTCAAAATGCATCTAAAATAAGTTTCTTATGCCTTGGTCACAAAACATTTGTCTAAATGAATGTACTGAATGCTGTTTTCAGGCGCAGTGGACGTGTTCAGCATTGCCGAATCCGCTCCAGCGTAGAAGGAGGTTACACGGTCTATTTTCTGACAGAAAACCTTCACTTCCCCAGTGTGTTTGAGCTCATCCAGCATTACAGAGAAAACCTTCTCCGCTGTCAGGACTTTAACCTGCGTCTCACCGATTTTGTGCCTCGACCAGACCAGCATCTGCATGAAGGGTTTGTTAATGCTTGCTTCTACATTAACGCAACCACATCCCACCACATCCCGGCCAACAGGGCCGTAGGAGACCACGTGGTCAAGCTCTGAGCTTCTGTTCATGCACTCACAAATAAAAGCAGGTGCACAATCGACATGAGTTTGTGGCTTTCTTGTCTTAAGGTGGTTTTATTGCAACTTGAGCCGAGGTGAGGCAGAGGACTATCTGATAAGAATCCCTCGAGATGGAGCCTTCCTGATCCGACAGAGAGAAGAACCAGACTCATACGCCATCACCTTCAGGTTCTGCTCTACATCTTCTTCCTCATCCCTAACCACGGTAACACCATAAGCATAAATAAAGTCCGCTGGTGTTCACCCTGCTGGAAAATCCCACTTACACTGGTGGGTTTTATCTTGTCAAACAGCCACGCTCTTGAACTTAAGGTGGTTTAGACCACTTTGTACACACTGGTCCAGAAGCACTTCTTGTTACAGTTTTTTCACTTATATTTATAATAAAATCTTACACAAATTATTTTAACATTTGGATTCGATTGTAAATGCCCGGTAGGTTTTATTTTGTTTAAACATTTGAGGAGTGTTAAACTGAAACAGGAAGTTCTTCTGGACAAGCTTTGGACCAGCGTTATTTTCGTCTTGCATACTATTCTATAAATGGCTGCTTTGTGGCTGTTGCAAAGTGATCTAAGTGTTTTTGTGGGTTTATATGGTAAAATGCAGAGGTGAAGGGATGGTGAAGCACTGCCGGATACTCAAAGAGGGCACTATGTATGTGCTTGGCGGCTCCAGCGAGTTCGAGAGCCTGGTGGAATTGGTCGAGTATTTCCGCAAGAAGCCGCTTTACCGGAAAATCAAGCTGCGCTACCCTGTGACACCTGAACTAGTGGAACGCTTTAGTTCGGTAAGAAATTGCGCCGTTTTGTAAAACAAAGTGGCAAAAACACACAAAACATCCTCACTACTGAGGTCTTGACCATCATAGGAATTGAGCAAAACTAATTTTCACACAGCTGCGGGCACAGCTAAGAAACAAAAGGCAGTGATTGTAAAACATTTCGTTTTACGCGGCATAAAATAAAATTTTCAAAGTTGTGAACAAAGTTGTACACCACTTCCTATGCCAGGGCCGCAGTTTGCATGTTACACTTGCATGTTGTCATCACGAGTAGCAATCTTGATCTCTTTTCCAATTGAAAGTTTAGGTTTTGTTAAAACCTAAAATTGTTTCATATTTATTCTTACAAAACACTTTTAGAGTAAAAAACCTCGAAAGATTACCACAAAGAAATGGGGTAAAATTGCACAAAAGAATATAAAATTGTGCATTTGAGAAATCATAGATTTAGCACCAGAGAATAACATAGAAACGTGAAACAATGAACAGTTTATTATCACGGCATCCATGTGGAATTCCAACACAGTCGATTCACTGACACTATATATTAGCTTATGATTTTGTTCAGTCTCATGTTAAATAAGCAAGAACTAATGCTCTGTTTTTGTCCTTTCAGATACACATATCTGCTTCACTTTATGAGTCCAAACAGTATGTGGAGGCCAATGAGATAGAACCATCTCTGGTAAGTTTAGCCTTTCTCACAGCAGACAGCTTCCGTATGTTTGCATGCATGGGAGGTCATCTTTGTGGGCTGAGGAGGAAGTGCTGGCTATCTCTTTCTCTAGCAGAGGAAACCAATCTTCTCTAAAGAGGAAACGAACACTGACTGAAACAGCGATGTCATGTTTATGCCACATGTTTCTAAATCGTCCGTGTCAAACATAATTCACAAATTCGTATTATTTCAGAAAACTAAAGCCTTTCTGACTCTGTGGAAGCTGTCGAAAGGTTGTGTGGTTTTCATGTCTCATTTCGATGTGTTGTTGTTCTTTAGCCACAAAGCACAGTGAAGGCTCTTTATGACTACAAGGCCATGCGTCTAGATGAACTCAGCTTTTCTAAGGGTGCTTTGATTCATAATGTTACCAAGGAAGCCAATGGATGGTGAGTTTTTTGATCAAGAGTCATTTATTATGTACATTCCACAGGTTTCGGGTCAAATGCACTGGTTAAAGCTTTGCTATTATGATGCGGTTACAAAGGTTTGCAATAAATAATGGTGTTACCCTGTCCAAAGGTCCATTGCAGTTATATAATACTTTTGGTGCATATCAGAACATAAACCTTGAAATTAAAGTGACACCCCCATTTAACTGCAGGGTCATTTTAATGTATTTGTTTATGTCGGCCTATCCTTGCAGGTGGAAAGGAGACAGTGGTGGAAAACTGCAGCACTATTTCCCTTCAAATTATGTTGAAGAAGTGGCAAACTCTTCATGTGAGGGCAACTACCAGGTAAACCGCATTTAGTTGTTTAGAGAGAATTTCAAGGTATTACAAACATTTGATAGATGGTTACTATGTTCCAAAACCTAAAAAGCAGCCATAAAACCAAGGAGAAAGGTAGCACTGCATTTGTTTCTTGATAAAAAAAAGCATTCCCAGCATAATTTGCGAGGACGTTGATTATATGTTAATAGCAGCGAGGCAGCTCAATATGTTTTAGAAAATAGTGCATCCTTTGTTTTGGTTGAATTTCCCTCGCCTGTCATTTGCATTGCTCATGAACAAACCATACAGTATATGCAGAATGCAAATGTGTTTTATGACTTCATCTTCTTCAGGCCGATGAGGAAAACCCATTAGGTGACTTATGTAAAGGGGAGGTGGACATCTCAAAGTGTAGCGTAGGTAAGTTGACTTTTCATCTTTACAGATTTTGTTTAGTAAGGATTAATAATGATGTGATAAAGTGTTGTTTCGTGATCATGTTTCCAGTTCGCTCAGCCAAACATTCCAAGCCTGTGGTGGTGACCTTACAGTTTAAAGAAAACAGAGAGGATATGCTGCCATTTGATTTAGCCACGGATACCACTGAGGAGCTGTACGAATGGTATCAGGTGGCCTGGGACATCACACAGAGAGAGGAAAACCGAGCGTTTGAGGTATGCTTTTACTGAATCTACTTCTGTTAATCTAAATTTGAAGTGTAGCTCTCTCCTAAATACTATAGTATGCTTTAATACAGCTGGACATTTCCCAGAAAATTTTGTTGAAAAGAAAGAAATCTCTTTTTAAAAGCATCTCATTGATGATCAGGTTTTTAAAAGCTACAGTCACGTGGCCGACGCCATTACTTTAGGTCGTTGCCGACTTCCTTCACATGTTCTGTTAATAGTACAGTATTTTTTGGTTGTAACTTGGGAAATTCAGTGGGTGTTTAAATGTTGGGTGTAGACAGGACCTTGGAAGAAATTTGAACCACTGCCATTCTGAACTTTGTACTTATTTCTCTTGTAAAGTGAGTGGAAATGTATAATGTGTACTAAATATGGAGTTTATGAATGTTTGCACTAAATTCCCATCAGAGTTATAGTTTTGTTTTCCGGTTTATTGTAGATTTATATATTTTAGTGTAAACATTGTTATTTTTTTGCTTTTGTTAATATATATATATATATATATATATATATATATATATTTCATTTATTTTATTATCTTGCTATATTATTTTTTATTTCAGTTTTAGTTAGTATTTAATTTTTGTATTAATAATGATAGAGCCTCAAAAATGTACTTATTTCAGTTTCAAACAACATTTCTCATTATATTATATTAATTTACACTAATGTTTTGATAGTTTTAAATTGACTAAACTATAATAAACTGAATTACCACTGCAGAAACAGAAACAGAAGGAGGTTGAGACCAAAGAGGAGGTGGCAAATGAGATGTCAGAGCTGGCTGTTTATTGCCAGCCTCGCAGCAAAGAAAAGGACCGCTTTGGTACAGACGCTTATTCAAATATGAATTTTTACATATGTATAAATAAGATAATGTAAATTGAATGTAAACAACATTTTTCCATGCAAGGCTGTGGCGTTTGACTGATTCTCTATCCCTACCAGACAATTATACCTACAAAGAGGTCAGATCCTTCGTAGAGAATAAAACACCTGCCAGAATTAAGTCATCTCAATTTATGTCATACAACCGAAAGGCACTGAGTCGCATCTATCCTAAGGGTCAAAGAGTGGATTCTTCCAACTATGACCCATATCCCCTATGGATGTGCGGCTGCCACATGGCGGCACTTAACTTTCAAACGGCTGGTAAGAAACATGTGGAAATCAATACATTTAAACCCTAAAAGGGGTTTAATTTAGATAGTGTAAGAACAAAAATTGATTCTTGATAAATAAATATATAAATAGTGCTTGTGAAATGAAATCTACAATGTGACCTACGGTTTTATTTCTCTCTAGATAAGTACACCCAGTTGAACAGTGCCCTCTTCAGTCTAAATGGAAGTACAGGATATGTGCTCCAGCCTGAATTGATGCGTTCAGATCATTACGACCCTTATGAAGAGAAGAGGAATGTCAAATACAACATCACAATTAGGGTACAACATCTCACCTTTATTTAAGTTTGAGAAATGAGCAATGGCTGGAGTGAAAATCACATTTTAATACACCTTGATAGCCATCTAAACTTTAAGAAGCATTTCAACATGGTTGAATTAAAAATTAGCATTAGCATTTACATTTGTAAATAAGTTCAAATACAGTTTATATTATAGCAGTTTTTAATGATTTTCCGTCGCTCAGGTGATAGCAGCACGGCATCTACCCAAACCTGGTCGCAGCATCACCAGCCCCTTTGTGGAGATTGAACTGTGTGGCCAAACAGATGAGAGAAAATTCAAGACGATGGTTTGCCGTAAGGCGATTGAGACTGATTTTATTTTCAAACGTTTTAGTATTAGGAATCCGATTTTGACTACAAAAATTTGTTAGATCTTCAGAAACATATATTTCTAGAAATAAGACTATTTATAATATGGCAAATTACTGACTTTAACAAAATGTAATTATTATAAATATAGCTTTATTAGAATAAGATGATTGAATAGTAGTGTTTTATAAATAAAATTGATTTACTTTTTGAACTCGAGCAAAATGTTTAGTGAATTAATATGTCTCACAGCCGGTAATGGACTAAACCCCGTATGGCTCGCACAGCACAATCAGCCTTCAGAGGAAGTTACTTTCAATGTGTATGAACCAGAACTCACCTTCCTACGCTTTGTGGTCTTTGAGGAGGACATGTTCTCTGACCCCAATTTTTTGGCCCAAGCTACATTTCCTGTGAAAGGAGTTCGCTCGGGTATGTCTATCTAACGCATGTACACAACAAAATTAATGATTTTGAAATTCGGGTACAGAAAGCGAATCTTTTTAATTTCACAGGGTATCGATCAGTCCCTTTAAAGAACGGGTTTAGTGAGAGCCTGGAGCTTGCATCTCTCCTGGTGTATGTTGACATACAACAAGTGGAGGTAAAACAATATATTTGCTTATTTACCCTGTGAATCGTTTTAAATTGAAACTGAAATGAATATCTATATCTGACTTGTTTCCAGAAAGCACAAGAGGAACTCTACTCCTCCTCAAGACAATTGCAAAAGAAGCCTACGGACTTAAGCAATGAATTCTGTCTCTACGACACTCATTCAAGCCTTCAGCGTAACGCAGCACCTCATCGCCGCGATGAACCCTCGCAGGACCTGGTCATGTACTCTGACAAGAGGTGTGTTGGAAGTAAACTGAATGAATTAAAAGATGTATGACGCTTACTGTGAGGATATTCATATCTGTCCTTCTCTCTTTCTACAGGTTTAATAAACAACAGCAGAAGATAAACAATAGCAAGTTTTACTCATGAGGAAAATAAGAGTGCTGTTTCTTCCTGGTTGTATTGTTTTAAAAGGGTCCGTTTCTCTCGGTACTGCTGATCTATCACTGCTGGTTCTCCAACAGGCCTCAGAGACGGGAAGTTGCAGCTCAATTGTGTGCTCACATAGGAACGAAACGGACAGAGAATTTATGCAATGGTCTTTAGTAATTTCTCTGTGAATCTTTGTGACCGCAAGAAGCTGTACATTTATTTAAGAGATAGTTCTCCCAAAAATGAAGCTTTGTGTATTCACGCGGATACTGAAAGTACATTTTTGAGCTAACTATATCTTTAAATTGAGTGCAGAGTGAATGAAGGATTTTTGTGTTCAGGCTGAAACTGATGATTAGCTGTCACAAAAATAAGACTGTCGTTTATTTTTCATATACTCAGCAGCTGTGTTGAACTATCACTTCTTGTCCTAAACATTTGCAGACATTATTTATTTGTTTTATCTGTTTAATTGATATAGGATAAACATGCTCAAGTTTGTTATCAGTAGTCTATAATGACAAATGAATGTGTCAAATTCTGAATGAGTAATATGTCACCATACATTGCTTCAAAGCTAAAGATGCACATAAAGTGCCATACTTTTATCAGAAAATATAATCCTTGCCTGCAAAAGATTCTCTGTTGTGTGAAAGAATGAGTTTATTACAGATGTCTGCTTGTCCAATACAGAAGAATTCTTTGAATAGGCCTATCAGTCTTTGTCTCGTTTATGATAAAATGTCTTAATCTGTCATGCAAACATTTGCTTCTGCCGCTTGCAGACATGTTGGCCAACATTTACATAAAGAGATCAGCAAAACCCAGCAATTTGATTATTCTCTGTGGCCTTGTAGGATCATGTCCATCCTGTAAGAAAAGCCTTTATTCTAGCTCCCATTCAAGACAGATTACAAATCATCACAATCAACCCATAAAGAAACTGTATTTTATGTGAATCTATTTAAGTGTAATTTTTCACTCCATATATGAAGTCTTTGAAATATCGGTTTTACACGTGGCATCATTAATACTTTATTCTTAATAAACGTATCATATAGAATAAATTGTATTCTTCTTAAGGTATTTTGGTACATATGTAGGAATGATAAAGTACCGGTAAAAAGACCTAATGCCAGTATTTGTGTGGCAGTGTCATTTACCGATATGACTGTGTGAAAATGGCTTGCGTCAAAGGATGTCATTTTTCGCAAGCTGCTTGAAAGGTCTGGAGAATAACCACCAGATGACAATTTATCAATTCTCTGTTTGCTCTAAGCACTGAAACGCGGAGGTAAGCATAGCTAAGAATATTCAACAGTGTAAAGTCTTTGTAGAATTTACAAATAAGCTGTTTGTGCTGCTTTAAATATGTAGATTATATCATTATCATTTTATCAAATGTTTTTTTCATAAGGTTAATCTAAATGAACGTTAACTTAATGTCAAGTTGCCAAGACTACATTTATTAATTTCCAGATCATATTAAATATCTTTAAAAATATATATTGTGTTCTATCAAATGAAGGGCTTTTATGTAAATGTTTCTCTTACGTGGTTTTTGCATTATATGCACATTTCGTGAGAGGAATGTTGTTTTAAACTATTCCATCAAATTACTATCACATGAGCAACCTGCCTTTCAAAAGATCATTTTAAGTAAAGGAACAAACTCATTCAGAACAACTTTTTGAATAAATGTGTACATATTAAACTGCCAAATGGTTTAAACCATGGATATGCATTTTTATTTGTCAAATTAATCCTTATTATAAATCTAAGAAGCCATTTACATTGTGGGTTGTTTCATTAAAGTATTTGCTAAATTCCATCTGTCCAACAGCATATGATGTAACAGCAAAAAAAGCATTTTCCGTGTTGTGTGTGTGGCACATGCAGAGATGATGGACAACAGTAAGCAGGATGAACTTACAGAAGATGAAATGATTTTTGGGCATCTGGAAATGGGCCCCGTCATGACGGTGTATCAGGCTGTAAGACTCATATAAAAAATATAAGTAGGCCTAGTGTTTATGATTAAACCAGATTTGGAGGGATGATGATAATGATCTATTGTCTTAACAAAAAGTTAAAAAAAAAACTTGCATTGTTGGTGTACATTGCTGAGATCAAAGAGGTTCGCCAATGGGAGACATTCAAGGACTTCCAGTTTAGCAAGAACAGGTGTGTCAATTTTGACGCACCTTTGGCCAAGCAGAAAGTGAAACAGACTTTACACAGAAAAGCAAAACTGGTTTTACTGGTATGTATACATTTACTATTTATGGCGGATGTCTATATTCAAGAAACACCCCTGTTGCCAAAATTATATTTCAAATCGTATCATTATCAATTGTTAAAGGTTTGTTTTGATCAAAGTTTATGTATAGCACCTTAAAGGTCCACTATGAAGTTTTGCTGCCTCTATGGGTAAAGTAGCGAATTGCAACCAACGGCTTACTCCATCCCTCCCTGATGAACGGCAGGACTAAGATGTTGTCATACTTTCGCTTGTTTGCAGAAGGAGATAACATATGTTCGAAATGCGCTCTGAGCAGTTGTGTGTTGGCAGCAACAACATGCATGCAAGTGTATGTAGATAGAAATAGCACATTCAAGTCAAGTCAAGGAGAGGGGGGTGATTATCTGATAAAAGATCCCTCGAGATGAAGGCTTTCTTATCAAACAAGGAAATCAGCCTGGCACCTTTGCCCTGTACATCAGGTTCTTTAATAATGCATTCCCACTGTGTAAATTCTTTGTTTTACTGTTTTCCTCAATTTGAATAATTGTTTGTGTTTGGAACGATTTACACGAATGGCAACAAGTATGTGTTGCGACATTATGATTTTTTTAAGCTCCAGGATATAGTCAGCACTTTCTGCATAAAGCCTTTCAAAATTCAACATCAAACATTGCCTCCCAACACCAGAATTCATAGCACGGTTTTGCATGGTAAGAGAATTCTGTATGGTGATAGAGGGCAATGGAGAGTGTGGGTAAAATAATGAAAAAGATACCCATTGATTTATTTTCCTTTCTCCAGGAAGATCTCTAAACATGAGGAGGAGATAAAGAGGGGAAAATGTATTCTGGCATTTATTGCATTAGATATCAAAATAGTCTTCTCAGTGGGCACCAAGTGGTCCAGTGGACTGTACGTTGACATGTTTTGCAGCAGCACATCCGTCAACCTGAGTTTGAATCCCAGCTTGTGGTCCTTTCCCTGCTTCCGATTGGAGGAGCCAGACCTTACCTTCCTGCGCTTTTTATGGAAGATATGTTTTCTGATGTCACGTTTTATCGCACAATGACTTTTCCTGTCAGAGGTATTTCGCTCAGGTAAGTACTATTACTTAAAATGAAGTGTTATTTTAGTACAACCTTGAATTTGTCATTTTTGTTACAGCACTACTCTAAAGACAATAGCGACACTGTTTAATGTAATATAAAATCATTAAAATGTTATATTAACAAGTGTCAGAAAAACATGACGGCTTCCTCCAAAGTTTAGAAAGATCTGTTCAATTTCTGTTTTTATTAGGCTATCGGTCTATTCCGCTGAAGAACAGGTTTTGTGAAAACCTGGAGCTTGGCTCACTTCTGGTGGAGGTTGATGTTAAACAGGGGAAGGTACGAAACAAACACACACTGACGAATACCGATTTTCTATTCAGTTTAGCAATAAAAAGAAATGTACTGTATTATGGATCCATTTCTTTTCTTTTAAGGATTGTGGTCATCAAGAATTGACAACAGCAGTATTGTCCTGCCAATGCACATGTGGTGTAAAGAAGCATGTGCGTCTGTCAATTCCATGCAAATGTCAACCTTACGATGAATAAAGTTTTCCCCAAAAACAAGTTTTTTCACAAAAGGTTTCCGCCATACTGATATGTCGTAAGATGTCAATATTTATTATAGTAACTAGCCTACTTAGATGAAGAGGCATACTTTCTGAATTGTTCTGGTTTGCACATTTGAACACCTACAAAAAATTCCCTCAAAAATGTGTGCCCTTCTTAACAGCCAAAACGAATTCATTTTAAGATAACTATTAAAATAGTAGGGATATTTTTATGATGTCTGGACTCCATCATCAGGGGTTTAGTAAAATAGAAACCGAAGGTGTACTATATTGGTAATAAATACATTCTTAAATGTCACGCCCATAACGTTGGAATTTTTTTATTTGTGACCGTTCTTGCCGCCGGCCTCTGGATCATGGCAGAAATGCTAACTTTGGTATATACTGGTAAAGCATTTTGTTGTATTTTTTCTCAAGAACTGAGGACATAACAGTGATATTTAGATTTTTGTTATTCTCATAACAGAAAAAATGTAATAGTATATAGTAAGGTAAGTTACTTTTTTCATATTTCGCTTACTTGTCAAAAGAGGGTGAACAAAAATGCTTTAACAGCAAACGTCTGAATGAATGAACGTCTAGATTAACCTATCAATAAAAAAGCTTTAAAAGCTTTATATTTGAAACATATTCACAGACAGTTTATTTTGATTGAAACTGGTTCACATATTAGGCTTTTTTTCCTGTCGAAGGTGTGTGTTACAAAAGCCACAGAGCAGCAGCGTCAACCCAGCTGTAGATAGAAGCAGAAAAACACAGAAGAAATAAGGGCAGCAGTTCTATGTGCAAAAATTCCAGGAGTCATGGGAAGTGTAGTTCACTTTTGTATGTACACCGCTGTGCCACGGGGCCCACAGGGAGCCCATCCAACATCACATTAAGACTCAGTCTCAATTTAACAATGCAAACGAAATAAAAAGAAAGAAAACGGAGACCTTATATGTTGGTAAAGACACATTGGAAACATACAGCACAGAGCTCTACAAGTTATAATGAACAAAACAGTGGTGTGGAGGAAACAGTTTGCCAAGTTACTTACGTAAAAGGTCCATTCACACTTGTTAGACAAGCCACTCTGATTTCTGAACAAGAGAAATGGCCTTTTCATTTTAAGGTATGGAAGGGAGGAACCCAGCCCCCAAGTTCCTTCCGCCCACAAACAATGCTGTTAGTACACTCCCACGTCACCTTTGTGAAGTGAATAACCCATGGGTTCACCGTTCCATGCGCACAGACATACTAAGTCTGTCCATCTCTCAATTTTGGAAACACGTTGATAAAATGCTAAGTAGCCGCGGGGCATGTAAAGGTCTGGTCTTAAAACTAGTGATTTTACCCTTGATATTTAAATCGTCATAACATTACAAAAATGCAACATGCAGGGATTAAACAGACAAAGGACAAGCAACCAAAATGGATGAAACAAATAGTCAAAAATATAATTAAAAGCAATTTTCGTCAAACACAATGTCAGTGCATTTGGTCAGTGGGAGGAGGGTGAAGAAAGACAGGTGACCATATGCACTCATCGCAGAAATGAAGGCAACAATAGTCTCCCAAACGTGAGGAGAAACACACATTTGTCAAGAGAGGGGAAATTATATACACTCATATGTACATTATACAGTATGCAACTACGCAACATGGCAGAACACAAGTCGATGCCGGTTATGGCACCCGGTACTGTAATCCCCCAAACGGCGTCTACATCGGTGTGTATGTGAAAGCACACGCCTATCAAAAACCACTACGTTCAAGACTGGCCACACAGACGGTGCCGCAACTCGTAGCACAGTCCATCTATCTATAGTCTTTAAGTGGGAGTAAAAACAGACACTCCTTTGTAAACACGGATCAGAAAAAGAGTTTCTAAAAAAAACATCCGATTTAAGTTATGACTGTTACTTAAACTGACCGCTCGACTGCTTTTTTATATGAGATATTTCGTTCGACAAATAATTTGATCTGTCTCCTTCAAAACACATCTCTCTACTAGTCAACATACAGTGGTGATGAACTACACGTTTAAAGAGACAATCACGAAAGCAAGAAAACAAAGTCATAATGGACGTAGCACAAATCTGGCTCGATATTTCGTTTTTATATAAATATGATGAATATTTTGCTAACCGTTATGGCAGGACACTCGTGGTGGACTTCTACTGACCACTAGAGGCGACCACAGCAAGTTTACGGAGAATAATAAAGCCTAATAATCAGTTTAAAAGTCATCATCTATGTACAGCTTTCCTCAGAGTTAATAGGTCTATACAGGAAATGTTTTTAGGCACCATCTTGGTTCAGTATGCTTGACAAAAGAATTTAAGGAAAAAAAGGACCAAATAAATGGGAATCATAAATACAGAGTAGTCCCAGACTACTTCCTGGACGACGTGCTCTTAAATATGGGTGTAAAATTAAAATGACACTGTACAACGTCACGATGAAGAGCAAAGCACCTTAAGTGTCTACTTTAAAAATGGGGATACATCGTTTTTTCTTTACAAACGCACATGTGAAAGCGGTGTATGGAAAAATATGCTTATTCAAGTTGATAAAAAAAGACTTTTTTTCAGAGCGACGGAGAGAGATGAATGTGTGAAGAAGTGGACATCATTACAGTGCACGCGATACGAGATTTCAGGATGTGAAATGACCGACAAAGCACGCGAAATCAAAACGAAACGTTTTGTGGAAATGTTGGCTTTCCACGCAGGAGGTGATATCAAAACTGTCCTGGAATGTGGCTCTGAATATTCAGGCCTTCATCAGATGCTGGTACCACAGGGGACATGAATCCAGGTGGTTCAAGGAGACCGGGACAAATCAACTTGTGGGAAAAAGGACTAGGATTTAAATCCATAGTTTAAGCTGACGTACACGCTCAAGGACAAAAGACACGGTTCCTCTGAGGGGTGATTATAAAGGCAAGACAACCAAAGTCCCCTTTACAATGTCATAAGAAAGGTTCCTGTGCTGTCTGATGATATCACGAGACAAATTTTTGCACTTTGATGGCGCTGTAAAGAGCGTCCTTGTGTTTGTGAGATACTAGTCAGTCCTATGATAATATCAGAAGATCCTCGTGTTCGAATGATGTTCCTATAAATATTGTTTTCCGTGTTGGTGATTATGATGTTGTGTTCCGATGATGTGTCAGCGATTTCCTGTGTTTACACATCTCCTCCAGTCTTGATGATGCTGAAGGTGTTTACCATGCCTCGGTGTAGCGAACATCTACTTCCTTTAGGTTGGGTAGTTTGGCCTGCGGGTTGGGCGAAACAGACATTTAGATACCAGGATGCTTAATGTAATTTACACAAGCTGGAGCAACATGTTGTTCCTGTAAAAACTGCTCTACGGCCTACGGTTGACAGTGCAATTGACTGAGACCCATTTAAGAGATTCTAAACATTACACACGTCCTCTTTATATTTAAAGGAATAGTTCACTCCAAAATAAACATTTTTTTCATCATGTGCTTATACACAAGTTGTATTTTTTTGTTATGTATAACACAAAAGAAGATATTTTATAAAATGTGGTTAAGAGTTCTGGGGGACTATTGACTACCAGATGATTTTCCTACTATGGTAGTCAATGGTGCTCCATGTATATGATGACAGAATGTGCATTTTTGTGTGAACTATCCCTCAATTCATACACACAGTCATCTCTTTTACCTTCAGGTCCTCATACGTGTCCGCAGTGAGTTTAGTACTGTTCATATTCAGACTGCACAGACTTTTCATAGCTGCAAGAACAAAAAACACATTTTATACTATATGTAACCTAAAGCATCCTGTAAATGTGTCACTTGCACTGGATACTTGCAAGCATAATGAACAAACATATTCGTATATTATAGACCAAGAAGCTAGAAAACAACCCCAATGACAACACATTTAAACAGTAGGAGTTTTTTTTTAGTTTATTTCACATTTGTTAGTAGATGGTAAATATGGTGACTGGAGATCAAATGTGAGCAAGTCTTACAGCTGAGAGAGAGCAGGCCAGCATCCGTGACCGGAGTCTCACATAAGTTCAGAACCTGCAGACAGGCCAGATGCTCGGACAGTAAGCGAAGCCCGACATCCCCAAACTGAAAGAGAAAAAATGCAATGAAGTTAATAAAAAATAAAAGAGTTTAAATGTATCTAACCTAAAGAGATAATAAGACAAGACCTGAGTGGACCACAGGTTGAGCTGTTTGAGGGACGGCAGCTTGATGAGCTGTTCAGCGCAGGCACTCGTGACGTTGGTGAACGCCAGGCTAAGGTTCTCCAGGTTCCCAAAGGAACCGGAGCTCAGGAGACGAGCCAAGTCTGCATCCTGAAGAAAACAGGCAAAATACATGCTAAAGAGGCTTTAATCATATAGTCGCCGAAAAATGAAGAGACCATTCCAAATTTTCATTAAATCAACATGTATTGTGGTCATTACAGTCCAGTGTCTGTTGAATACCACATAAAAAATACTATTTGAAATTTTCCTAAATACATTTACAAATATGACTGTTGTATTGCTAGAAAGAATGAATGTGAACTATTTGCAGTACTTGAGCTTAAATTTTTTGACCCGTTTCTCCAGTTTTCATTTTCTGCTAATAAACGCAAATTTATCATAAAAAAATGAGGAGAATTATTATTTGTATATTAATAATCAGAATAATTAAAACCGTTTACCTGAACACATACCTATCAATTCAGAAAAAATTGAAATAATTTTGAAATGGTCTCTTAATTATTTCCGCAGCTGTATATAAGAGAGAATGCATTTAGAAACACACACTTACTGTAGACTTAGATGGCAGAGTGAGTCGAGTAGGTCCTCCTTTTCTTTGCTAGAGAAAAACAATATAATTTCTTAGTCGTTCTGGAGTTTTTATTTCACACACTAGGTGGCATTAGTGGGTACATTTAATGCCCAATACATAGGAAGTCTGTAAATGGGTCAGTTCTGTCTTTGTGTGAAAACCAGAGCACTGCGCTAAACCAAGCTTCTCTTGCCCAATAACAAAACAGTGATGACTGTGCAATGACCGGCCATTATTGAGGTCTGTGCACAGAAATGAAAACATCCGTGTTGATGTGTGAAATCGCTTTGTGCGCTCACCAGTTCTTTAAGCTCCCTCTGCCTGTCGCACAGCTGCTCGTACATACGCAGGCCGACTTGGGTGCTCTCCAGGGTGGAGATGATCTGTAGCTGTGTGTCCTTGTTCTCGATGATGTTATACTCCAGCATAAGACACAAGATCTTCGCAAAAACACAACACGCCATATAATTGCCATATATTGACATCCTACATGGAAGTAGGTAACTCGCTGCATTTCAAAACAAAGCCACGGTTAGTCATATGCACCTCCACCATGGTCTGGTTCCCTCGCAGGGCCAAGAGCATGCAGGGTCCCAGCTTGTTTTCAGCCAGCGACAAGAGAAACTTCTTCGTCTTGTAGCAGGAGCCCATCAGGATGTGGACCTGTGGAGATGAAAGACATCGGGCCATAAAATTAAATACAGTGAACTAAAATCAAGCCAAGATATTATTTCATAGGAACGCTGTCATACCATGCTGGCAAACAACTCTCCGTCATCATCGCAAGCCACGCCCCCTGGACTGTACAGCTGGAACCACCCGTCCTTTCCAGAGCGTACACTGAGCAAACAGGAGTGGACCTGCGAGCGACACACACATGCATACACAGTCACAAAAGCTCAACAAACCCTTGTTTACCAAGTCTACGGTCACAATATTAAGCAAGCATTCCATGTGAAATGTAAATCAAACAACACCCTCTCTGTAAACTACAGTTTCCTTGTCTCACCTCTTGTCTGGGGTCCTCGGCGAACCTCTGAATGACGTATTTCAACTCTCTGTGAAAACAAAAACAGGTTTTTGTTAAATGACACGACATGTGACCCTAAACTAACACAAAGGATACAACTCGCATAACTTCATTTGTTTGTTTATCATTTGACTGCAGTATGGCAAGACTGATGCTTTATATTATACCTTATTTAAAGGTACAGTTCACAAAAAATTAAAATGTGACTAAGTTGTTTTGAAGAATTGTACTTGTCATCTTTGTCCATGGATTTATCATAAATGCCGACTGAGGCATTAAATGCAAAAGCACCACAAAAACATAAAATAAAAGTTTGAAATAAATACCGTAAATTTAATTAAGACCACCCTATAATGTGTATAAAGGAATTGTAGGCTGTTTTACATGACTTATGCATGAATATAAGCACATAATGTGTCAGAACAACAGTACCAGTCAAAGTTTGGAAACTTAACAAAACTAGGGAGTGAACACTACTACAGGGAATTATTTTGCGACAAAAAGCATCTAAAATAAAATAAAACTGTTATATTTATGCATCTAAAAGTATCCATCCTTTGACTAAAATTTGCAAAATTGTTTTCTTGGTATTTTTGGGAACCTTTTCAACAAATTTTAAAGAACTTCAATCTATTCAGATTTCTTGTTGACTACTTGTTCTTCATTATTTGGTCCAAGTCATCCATTTCAAAAATAGTTACATTTTTGTTTTCTAATGAAAGAAATTGATGTTTATTTATGTCAACAAAAATAATTTGAGACATTTAAGCACACACCTTGAGATTTAAACGATTGTTAATTTCATTACAAACATTTCAGTCATGTATTTCCAAACTTTATAATGGTACTGTATTTTTTGAATATTTATTTATTTAGTTTTAAAATTAATCCTCATTCATTACGTATCAAAAAATGCCCAGAAATATTTGGGAACCGTGAACGATCCTTTAATTGCTTCTCTTGAAGTTTTATTTAAAGATCGTTCTAATCTCTTGTTCTGTATACAGTAGCTCTTACTTTGTAAATTTGGCATGCGCGAGGGCCCTAGAGAGGAGACAGAGAGAAAAACATTGAATCAGACACATACAAAATAAAGTGGCATCATTTTTACATAATTACGCGTGTTGCTTTATTAGTCTGTATGTAGACGTGCTTGCCTCGACACGCATGATGGTACAATTTCAAATCAAAAGTGTCGTGTGCATGTCTGTGAGGACTTCATAAAGTGTTTTGCATGTGTGTCACACGAGCTCTGGGATGCGTCTGGTTGTTATTAACATTTTCTAATGAAGGCTGGAAGCTCCGTGTGGTGTACGAGCGCAGGTGAGCCCCCTGCCTGTGGCCACCGCAGGGCTCTGCAGGAGACCTGTAATGATGCGGCCCGTCCTGCAGGGCCAATTACAGGAACCACAGAGGACCCGAGACAACACTCCCAATACCCACAATCCCACTGCAGAGCCCTGCCGCGGCTCGGCCACGTCAGAATCTCCCCCGCACAACACCCCTCGGGAGACAACTCCTCGTACACAGAGCCCATGATATCAGGCTTTCTGTGCATTACACAAGGGAATGATGAAGAACGAGAAAGAGATGAGTTAGGTCTAAAGCTACAGTCACAATGGTACAGTGATGCAGATGGTACAAACCGTCAACATTCTACTAAATCAGGATGATGCAAAGCAATAGATTGTAATGAAAGCAATCACATTAGAAAAACAAAACAACTACTATCGACAGCCTGTTGATATTGTAACTCCATCATTCATATATGAATCAATGCGGATTTAAATCAAAATAAATCGGATTCCAAAATCTGTGGAATCTTGAATTAAACTGAATGTGAATGCAAAGTGAATCGAAACTAGAATTAAATCAAATTAGGAAATCAGCCTCGGAGGAAGATGCTCTTACTCTTTTGGGAAGGGGATGGGTTGTAGAAGGCTGGCCAGTGCTGGTCTCCAGTCATCGTAGTCTGATCTGTGGAGAGAACGGCCCAGAGGAGAAATTAGAGAATCTGATAGGAGTGAGAATAGGATAAATAATAGCCAACTAAATGGTTATCAACACAGCATTTAATGATGTGACAAAGTGTCTGATATAAATACACAGGCTGATTTAAATCTCTTGGAAGTTACCATATTGCTGCATCTTTTTTTTTCATATACTTATATTGGGCCTGTCGGAAGCTTTCTATTTTGCCAAAACATAAATAAACATTTAACCATGTTTACTTTTGTTCTGTGATAGCAGCACTTATCTCCAGGATTGGGGCAGATTTCACAAATCTGTTCTAACAATGTACATAATATTCAGTTACGAAAAAGAAAACAATGTTTTAAATTGGCTTCAATAACATGACATTGGTCGGTCGAACAAATAGTCCCGTCTCAAACTGTCTACACCGCACGCGACCGGGGCGACACAACAAAAGACATTAGAAACGAATTAGTTAATAATGTTGCATTTAAAAAAGTTGTGCCCAGAGTTGTTTCAAATCCGTATATATTTCTTTGTTCTGATGAACACAGAGAAAGAAGTTTGGAAGAATGTTAGCAACCGAGAATTTTTGGACATCATTGACTACCAAAGCGGAAAAATGACAATGGTTGTCAAAAGTGCCCCAAAACTCTTTGCTTTCATACGTTCTTCAAAATATCTTCTTTTGTGTTCAACAAAACAAAAATACGATATTGTTCTCTGGTATGGTAGTCAATGATGTCCCAGAACTGTCATTTGCTAAAATTCTTCCAAATATATTTCTATGCGTTCAAGAAAACAAAGAAATGTAAACAGATTTAGAATAAGTTTAGGTCGAGGAAATGAGGACAGAATTTTCATTTTTGGCCGAACTGTTCCATTAATGGCATATACGTTTTTGCTTTGGTACCAGCTTTGTTACCAAGAGTCGTGAAAATCTACAGGTATCAACCACTGAAGTCCTTCAAATTCAACGGGGACATCTAAAAGACAAACATAACAAACAAAACCCACTTACAGCATCTTGAGAATAAGAGCAAAACAGCCCAGCACTCTGTCGGCGTGTGCAGGCAGCTGAATGGACAGGGCGTTGAGCGCCGGGCTGACCAGCAGACAGTCGATCAGGTTGGGTTCGTTATCGCCCTCCACCGGGGCTTTTTTCAACGTGTTTGTGTTGTTGTTGTTACGCTCCAGCTCCACAAGGATCTCGCTGGAGTTGACGATAGAAGGCGGAGGTGAAAGCGGCAGGGCGGGAGGAGGAGAGAGAGCGGTGGTCGGGGGTGGCGTGGGAGGCTCGGGCCGCAGCAAGCGCAGGGGCATAGGAGGTTTCCTCTCACTCTGCTGTTGGCAGCCGTTCCGGATCTCCTTCAAACTGGGAGAATTGTCTCGACTGAGAGAGAGAGAGAGAGAGAGAAAGATATTTGCATAATCAAACATATTTGCAGTCTCACAGAAAAAACAGTTTATTTTTGTGGCACACTTACAGTTATTGTGTCACAGACGTTTGGAGCAATTGGCATATTTTGGCAACAATAGAAAGTTTGTCACTTCTGACAAACAGTAATGTTTTTAACCTTTGGACAATATTTCCCTTATAAAACAAACAAATCGCTGCTGTCTTTCTGAAACATTGCGTCTACATAGTTTGTGATTTTTTTTGTTGCAATGAATCATTATTTTTAGTCACTCTTTGGCCACTGTTTGTCATTAGGTTTTGCAAATATCAAGTCAATAAAAATTATTAAAAATTGCTTGTCAACTTTGACACCACGGTGTGTAATATTTTAAAAAGCACAGTGTTTTCTATTCCCTAAAAAACAGTAAATTCGGACATACAAGGATTTCAGAGGACAGCGAAGATATATGGAAAATAATGCAATATATTAAATAATACATTTCAATTACATTGGAACCAAGTTCCTATATTAAATAAAAAAAAAAAAAAATCCTTACAAATTATTCAATATATTGTAATTTATTAACAACTATTAATACATACATATTTAAATTTATATTACAATTTTAATATATGGTAAAATATGTTTTCTTTTTGCTTAGGGTTGCCACTAATGTTAAACAGGCAAAAAACATTTTTTACTTTTTCGTGAAATTAAGATATTGTTTTGTGAAATTGGTTATTTCAATAGTTAAGGGAAAACCATATAGTTAAGTTATAGACAGTATCAGTAGCGACTACCTGAACAAAAGTTATGCGATCCAAACTAAACGTCTAATAGACCTTTGAAAAGGTAATACAATTAATATACAACAATTTTTTTTACATAAATTAAATAGAAAATATATAATATATATATATTATAACCAAACACAGAACGGAAGTAAACTTTGGGCCAGATATGTGCGTCAGGTCTATTCTAAAGATATACTAACGCGAAACATTAATTTAACTTTATTGTCTGATTGAAAGTGGTAAAGACCATATTTGCTCAAAAAGAAGCTGTAGTTATGAAAATTATTCAAACAGCCATGGGAGAGTGAACGAGGGAACACATTGAAACAAAAACAGCGATGCAACAGAGCAAACGAAAGTCTGGGGAGTGAGTTGACTCTCCCGGGTCAGAGAGGATCATGGAAACTTTTGAAAAAAAAGTTCCTCATTTCTCTCAGGTAGGATCGCCGCGGCCTAGAAGCTCGAGAGATGACACAAACAGGACACGCGAGACCAAAAATGTCACTGAGGCCACGTTACCGTTGTTTGTTACAAAACAAATGCAGTTGGAAATAAAGAACAGAGTGTATTTTAAGATTATTAAGGAGCTAGCGGATGGGCTATGGCGCCGTGGGAAAAATAGATTCAGAGAAATGTTTTGTGCTGGAGTCTCAAGGGTGAACTAAACGGGACGGGGACATCGGTAAATCAGACGTACCTGTTTATGAACTCTTCATAGCAAGAATAGATGGCAGCCAGGCACACTGCCACAAGATTGGGGAGCACCCGAGGATGAGGGCATTGTCCGGTGGGACCATGCATGCTGAAATCATAACACATCAGAAATAAAATCAGGTTCTGTTGTCCAAACATGCGCATAATGACAGCTAAAGGAAAACAAAGCTGTAACAGGAAGTAACTTCAGGGCCGGTCCTAAACAAACCATTAAAATGACAGTCTGACAGATAAAATGGATATTACAGTGCATATAGTATGAAGGCCTGCTTTTTGTACGCAAGTTAGGTTCAGCCAAGGTTAGATAACTTTTCAACGTGTATTAACCAGACACGACACGACAACCTTCAAGTGATGTGCAATTTTAACATCTGTACTCAAAGTGAAAATGCTGATGTGTGCACATTTGCAAACACACCACACATGCACAGTTAAATAGCAACATGCATACTTTATATTTTCCTTGATGCATGAGGCAGCAAACATTTTATGGTTTTCTTTTGATTTGACGCTGTCGGGGAAAAAACCCGGTAACTCCAAAACTGCTACTTTTCAGAAATAAAAAAACACAACTCAGCCTGAACACTTTTTAAAAACAAATACTTTTATAGGTGAAATATTTATAACACAAACAATACGATCAGACAAACATTAAGTTAGTAATGATTCATATAAATAAAATAATAAAAAAGATATTAAAAAAATATATTTTCCATCCCTATGCAACAATATATGTTTTCATATAACTTTTAAATAAGTTTTTTAAAGATATAGTTCACCCAAAAATAAAAGTTCTGTATATTCTGTCATAATTTACTCACCTTCAAGTTGTTCAAAATCTGGATAAATGTTTTTGTTCTGATGAACACAGAAATAAATTTGGAAGAATGTAGGACAGGAAACAGGAAGTTCTGGGGCACTTTTGACTACCATTGTTATTTTTCCTACTATGGTAGTCAATGGGGTCCAAGAACTGTTTGGTTCCAAGCATTTTCAAATATCTTTTTCGGTATTTGACCAAACAAAATGTTCATACAGCTTTTGAACAACTAGAGAGCAAGTAATTCATGACAGAATTTTCAACTAGAACTGTCCCTTTAATTTCTCCTCAACAAACACCAATGTTGGTATGGTTATTCAGCACACCATGCAGAAATTTTGACCAACAAATAGAAGAAAAAGTCAAATCAACCCACATTAACCTAGAAGAGAAAGGCTTTAACGCGCCTCACCTGTGTATGAACTTTTTTACTACTTCCATGCCGGCGTTCAGTTCATTCAGAGCCAAAATATACTCCTGAGTAAAGAGACGGAGTCTGGGGCATTTCCCGAAGTCCTAAAACCAAAAGGTCAAACAAGTGTTGGTGAACTAGAAAGCAGCAACGTGAAGCGAAGAGGTCGTGTCCGGTGTAGCGTGTACACTCACCATGTTGTGTTTGAGGATTCTCTGAACCACAGGTGTGAACACTTCAATCACCACCATCGAGCGGGGGCGCTCCCTACAGTGCTGCATACAGGAACACAACATAAAGATATTGATCAATGCATATTTTAATCATCAAAACCATATAAGCTAACCCCTTTAAAGACACCCGGGAGTAAAACATTTTGTTTTATGGAATGTTCCAGAGTATAAGTCATTTATCCGTCCAGGTCCTTTTTTTAAATTCACGTGTCCTCATAATCTTTAATTAAAAACAACAACATCTATTATTGCCTATTGGCTGTCCAATAGCGAGGTTTTAAACACTCCAACCCATTCCTGTAGCCCCGCCCAACATTTTTCTCATTCCAAAGGCAGTTACATTCAAGATGTACGTCACGATTCCGTAGAAAACATTGCAACTCAAGTTTCATGCCAACTTTAAACCGCAGAATGATAATATAGTGATGATACCTAATTATTATACCACAGAAAAAAAACATTGGGTTATATGACTAAGCTCTTACGTCACATTATGAGCCATTTTGTATCATGGAAACAATCAATCAAACTTTTCTATGTTTAGTAAAACACAATGTGGTAAAATATATTTAATTTTTAAACCTGTGAATTACAGTGATAGCTCAAGGGATGGTGGAACAACATTAAGGCTTGTAAAGGATGAAAGTTGTTTTCATGCTTCATCCTTAAATATTGTTTCATCTTTTCCAAACTGAATAAATCCATTTCTTCTTCCCAGAACCACAACCACGTTTACCTTGCAGAAGAATTCACATAGGTCAGGAGGAGGATGGTTATTCTCCAGAAGGGGTGCGATGGCCTACAGACAGATTCACACCATTAGTCACCTTCCAAACAGACATGATGAGTCTTGTTGCCTTTCATGCACATTTTTAGAGAATACATAACCATCAAAAGCAGTTCCACCACAGCTGTGCATACAAATTCCAGTTCTGTGGTGCTACATTTTCACATCAATTTTATTCCAAAGCAACTTTCAATGAGCCCCAAGACACATTATGTAACCCTGCCTTTGTTAGCGGTAAGGGTTTCATGACACTTGTGTGAAAAAAACATGCATAAAAAAAGCAAACGCACTCACCACAATGATGTTCTCATGGTCCTGAGCGCTGAGGTTACTATTCTGGAAAGGAAATGACACAAACGCAATGCTGAAAATGTATTGGCCACTGGTTTGACAACAGACTGATTTAACAACTAGTAGCAACACACGCTTTTGTTAAAGCTTTCCATGGAATAGCTTGGGTAACTCAAAGATAAAACTTCTTGACCAAAGGCCTTCGAGTTTTCTGTTCTCAGAACTTTTAAAGAGCTGAAATACTTAGTATACATAGAATTTGTGGGATTGAAAGTAAGAACTTAATTTATATCCAACAACTATTTCTAGGCCAACATTCTAGAAATTTGCTATGTGGTTCCTTCTCTATGTTTTCGAATGGGTCTATGGTATTCTGTTCCATTTATACCATTTTTCCACTACTTTTTACATCCATCAAGCAAACACCACATTGATTCAGAAAAGAAACCTCACACCTCTTCTCACAATCTGCCTCTTTGCTTAATTTCAAGCATCATTTATATCGACAGCACAAAGGCAGCAGGACAGGTTACACAGAGATTCAGGTGGAGACCAATTTGATAACAATATAATTGCCATAACAAGTATCAATAATTAGCTTTGCTTAATAAGCGGATAACAATAATGATGCTAAGTAAATAAATAGCTAATTCCTCCGGTTTCTCTTCATTTCAACAGTGAGGTAAGCGTGAATGCGTGTGACGTACCTCAGCGAGCAGGGTGGAGATGATGTGCAGTGGTGCCTGATGGATGGAGTCATCCTGCAGAGGTGAGGTCAGGGCCATGTCCACCAGAGCTCTGATCTCCTTCAGCACCACGTCCCAGCGGCTTGGGTTGTTCAACACTTTGCGGTACTTGTAGATCTTTTTCTACAAATGAGTCAACGGCAGATGGAAACCCAGATTACACGCTTGGCTTTTTAACCAATGTGACCCACAGTTATGAAATGCTATAATGCACCAAATCTATGGAGTAACAGCTGTTGTGTACATTATGGTAGACGGCATGTAAATGAACACAGAAACGAGTCGGGGTTGTTGGTCGGGGATTTCAGGTTGATTTGTTTACATAATGTGTACAGAAGTA